>NC_056740.1:153150062-153298667 GCF_019279795.1 Protopterus annectens
TGAGGGGAGCATCTATGATACTAAAACTGGGGACAAACTTTCTGTAATACCCTGCTGTCCCTAAGAATGCCCTCACCTGCTTTTTGGCAACAGATGCAGGCCATGCCTGAATGGCTTCCACTTTGGCCAGTTCTGACCTGATCTTACCACTCCCCACTCTATGTCCCAGGTAAGAAACCTCTGCCATACCCACCTGACATTTGCTGGGCTTAATGGTTAAAAGTGCCCTCTGTAGTTTGCCCAGCACCTCCTCAACATACCGAAGATGGCTGCAGATGGCAATATCATCTAGGTAAGCAAGGGCAAAATCTCCTGCTAGGATATGATTTACCAGCCACTGGAAAGTTGCAGGGGAATTTTTTATCCCAAAGGGCATCTTTCTGAACTCATACAAGCCAAAAGGAGTAATAAAGTCTGACCTCTCTCTAGCACTGGGAGTCTAGGGTACCCTGCCAGTAACCCTTGGTAAGATCAGTAGTGGTAAGATGCTTAGCCCCACCCAGCTGCTCTAGGGCTACATCCATCCTATGCATGGGGTACACATCTGACTCTGTGTGACTAATTTCCTGTAGTCCACAGAGAACCTGGTGCTGCCATCCTTCTTCGGTACCAGCAGTACTGGGAAGGTCCAGAGACTGTTGGACTCCTGAATTACCCCTAGTTCCAACATTTCTTGTATCTCCTCCCTCACAGGTTGTTTGGCCATCTCAGGCACCCTATAAGAGGACTGCCTAATAGTCCTTTGGGGTCCTGTATCCACACGTTGCTGTACCAGGTGGGTGCACCCTGGTTTCCCAGTGAACATGTCCCCAAACTCCTGTAACACTGCTCGGATTTCTTGAACCTGGGTAGGAGATAGCTGCTGGGAGATTGCTACCCCTTCCACTGAGGTGTCAGTCTGAGCCCCACTGAGGAGATCAGTCACCAGATCCCCCTCAGACTCTACCTGCAATCCACTGCAAATACTCAGCACAAGGGCATCCCTATCATGGTAAGGCTTCATCATGTTAACATGGTACAATTTGTGCCCCTGCCTCCTGCCTAGCAGTCCTACCATGTAGTTATCACTGACCTTCCTTACCACCTTGTGGGGTCCCTCCCAAGCTGCCTGCAGCATGTTGTGTCTGACAGTAACAAGAAACATTACCTGCTGCCCTACAGCATACTCTCTAGCATGAGCATTCCTGTCAGGCCAGACCTTTTTCTACTGTTGGGCTTCTGCCAGGTTCTCCTGGGGCAAGCCCATGAGTTTCCTGAGCCTTGTCCTGAGGTTTAGGACATAGACCACAACAGACTCCTTGTGTGATTCACACTCCCCCCTCCCACTCACCTCAAATTAAATCTAGAGGCCCCCTCACCCTATGCCCATACAGCAACTCAAATGGTGAAAAACCTGTGGATTCCTGGGAAACCTCTCTAAAAGAAAACAGACGGGGCAAATATTTGTCCCACTCCCTCAAACTGGTCTGCAAATGCTCGTAGCATGGTCCTGAGTGTAGAGTTTAACCTCTCAACAAGACCATTAGTCTGGGATGGTAGGGGGGTGGTCTTTAGGTGCTTCATCCCACAGTACTTCCACAGACAGGTCAGCAGGTCTGACATGAAATTGGCACCTGTGTCAGTCAATTTCTTTTGGGAAACCTACCCTGCTGAAAATCTCAAAGTATTTGCCTCCTTTTCGGTCTCAATGGAAGACAGAGCCATTGCCTCGGGGTATCTTGTAGCATAATCTACTAGCACTAGGATATACTTTTTTCCCGGTGGAACTTGGGGTACTCAGTGGCCCCACAATATCCATAGCTACCCTCTGAAATGGCTCCTCAATCACAGGCAAATGCATCAAAGAAGCTTTCACCTTGTTTCCTGCCTTGCCTACCTGTGGCACTGCTCACAGGTCCTGCTGTACCCTGTAATACCTCTGGAAATACCAGGCCAATAGAAGTTCTGCATAATACATCTCTTTGTACGTTTTATGCTCCTATGATGTGCAAAGGGAATATCATGAGCTATGGCTAGAAGTGCCAGATGGTAGGCTCTGGGAACTACCAACTGCTGTATTCTCTCACACTCTAGCCCTCCCTCGGGGTCCACACTCTGTACAGTAATCCTTTGTCCCGGTATACAGATTCCCCCTCCCTTGAGAATCAACTGCCTCACTAGCTACCTCTCTCAGGCCTTGTAATGTAGGGTCCAAGAGATGAGCCAGTCTCAACTCTCTCTTTATAACCCTTCCCAGCACCCCTTCCACAGGAGGTCTGGCACCCTCTGACAGCAGTGCCTCACTGTCAGCCTGGGTACTATTACTCACCTCTGCTCTTGCATAGGTTCATAGGGTGATACTAGGCTATCTGCCCTAGGGCATTTATAAGCCTAGCCAGACTGTGTTTGGCTTTCGCCACCCTTTTAGATTAGTTGACTGTGCCTCTGTATAGTAGGTCACAGAAGGTAGCCCTTTTAATGTTAGTTTACTGTACCTCTGTCAAGCAGGGGCACAGAAGAGATCCCAGGGGTAAACTTACGATCTCCCATCCACACGTCAAGATTTCTCTTGAAGAGGGTCAGTGAGGGGCTCTGCCTAACATGGATTGGGATTTTGTTCCAGAGTGAGGGGAGCCTCTGGGATATGAATCTGTCCCTCCAGCATGTCCTATTTATTTCTGTGCTGAGGTTCAATTCCCTGGAGCATGTAGCTCTGAGGGATTTGGATTTCCTGAGGTGAAGCATGTCCATTAATTCTGGGTTGGACATGGCTTTATACGTCAGACACAGATCGCCTCTGAGTAGGCGGTACGCAACTGAGTAGAGCTGGAGTTTCTTTAGCCGAACTGCATAGGGCATCTGTTTGAGCCCCTTGATCCTCTTGGTGAGATACTTTTGGGGTCTTTCCAGTTGCTGCAGGTGTCGGGTAAGGTACATCCCAAACGGGGCATTGTACTCAATTATGGGCCTGATAAGTGATGAGTAGAGGGGCACAATGACCTCTCTTGATCTAGATGTGAACCCTTTCGTGATGAGGTGGGCTATATAGAAGGTCTTTCTAACCACTTTGGCAACGTGATTGTCAAAGGAGAGATTGCTATCTACTTGGGTCCCTCTGTCCAGCAGAACATCAGTACCCACAAGCAGCTGTGGCTCACCTTCAGTCTCACTGCTACAAGGTAGCTTTCCCCTCTGAAGCAACCAGCTCACCAGTCCTGGCTGCAAGTGTGTGGTCTTGTCTGGGTCTCCCCCAGGCTACCAGACCCACATGCTCGTCTACAAGCTTGACTGCATGTAACTGCATGAAAACATGGTACTGCATTATCAAAATCATTCCCTATCAGGATATCTGCAGGGATATCCTCAAACACACTTATTTGCTGGCTTCCTATTCCACCCGCCCAGTCAAGGTGAACCCAGCCAAAGGTATTTGGAATGGGGTCCCTCTTAAAGATCTGACTGGAGTAGACTGCCCAGGCAAGTAGTGCTCCTCTGTGACCATTGCAGGCTTCACAATGGTTATGTGAAAAGGCTCTCTCTCAGCACTGGTCTTTTTGCCATACACTAAGATAGGCTATAGCCTCTTGTGGTAGTCTGGTAGTCTTGTCTCAAGACAACCTACTGTTGGCATTTTGTCATTCCCACTTACTGGTGCCCTCACCATTTGTTCCCACCTTGCCTCCATGGACATCTGTATGCTACATGGCCCCACTGGTTGCATTCAAAATATTTAACCCTAGGACCTGGGTGTGTACCTGGGCTAGTGGCTTCCCCTGCTAATGTCAGATTCTGTTGGGGCAGTCTGGGCTGCCCACCATGGGTTCCCTTAGATCCATGAGCAGCAGTGTGTGTCCCTTTCCTATACAGGGATGCCCTGCTTGCTAGGTATAGGTCTCCCTTCTTCCCCAACTCATCTACAGTAAGGCACTCTATCAGCTAACCAGATCCTCATGCCCTCGGGTAATGTGCTAAGGGTCTGCTGCCTCACCAAAAGGTCTGCCCACCCTTCAGAAGTGGTGACCTGACATCCACTCACCCACCTATGAAAATAAGTGCTTAGTTTAGCAACATATTCACACACACTTTGATCTGCCTTGCTTCTATGCTCACAAAACTCTTTCCTATAAGCTTCAGGTGTTAGCTTAAAAGATTCTAGCAAACAATTCTTTACAACATTATAATTTAAAAAGTCATTATCAGACAGTTTGGACAGGACAGTTACAGCTTTACCATGGAGTAAGGGGGTCAGGAACCATAACCAGAGCCCTTGGTCAACATCATACTGTTTACATACCCTCTCAAACATATGAATGAAAGTATCAAAATTATCCCCCCTGTGAACTGCGGAAGAAATTTACTGATCTTTGTTGCTTCTGGGGTTCGGTTACTCCATTCCCCATTACCTCCATGACTCTGGTGAAGAGTCAGCATCTCCTTTTCATGTTGCCTATGCCTCTCCTTCTCCTCAGCTTCTGGGCATAGCAGTTTCTCACTCTCCTCAGCCTGCAGACATCACAGTTTCTCATTTTCCTCAGTCTCTTCTCTAGTTGCCTTGGTCTCTCTGCTCCTTCTATTTCCAAATGCTCGGCCTCCAAACTCAAGTCTTTTTAGCACCATTCTCTGAGTGTTGTACCTCTCCACGGCCAGTCTGATCGTCCTCCTTGTTGCTATTCTCTGATGCAGCTGTGACCAAAGCTGCTATCATGTCTGCTTTAGTCAGGTTTCCATGCACCAGTCCTTTAGCCTCGCACATCTCAGCCAAATGGCTCCTTGTCAGTTTGCCATACTCTTCTGACAGGCTTGCCTACTCTCCCTGACTAACTAAGCTACCAAAAGAAATAAAACAATTGTGATATGAACTCTGAATGTTCACTGCATGGCTGAGGAGGAGAAGGTAACCACACACACAACAAACCCAGTCTCACATAAACCAACCACAACTGCAAACAAACACATAAAAACACAAAGACATACTTGGAGGCTCTAATAAAAAACTTAACAAAACAACAGAGGCTCCCAAAGCAGACATCCAAGAAACCACCACCTCAAAACACAGCACATGCAACACATAGTTCACTAAGTCAGTGTGCCAAACAATCACAGCCCTTAAGGCGAAACACCATGCCTGATACACTAGTAATAGGTGACTCTGCCTGATACACTAGTAATAGGTGACTCTATAGTCGGACACTGACGTTCCGCTTACCAGGCTGAACAAGGAGAGGGTAATGGTGAGCTGCCTGTCGGGTGCTAGGATCTGCCACAACAGAAGCACTCAGGTCACTCCAAAGCAAGTACAAATATGACTCCGTCATTGTCCATGCCGGCGTGAATGACCTGAGACGTACCTCCCTGGACTACATGAAAAGAGACAGAGGAGCTCTCTGATTATGTAGCCCAGGCCGGTATGACCCTGACCTTGAGCAGCATCTTGCCCTCACCAAGAATGATGCCACAATACAAAGACAAGATGATCAGCTTTAATAATTGGCTCAATTACTGGTGTCATTCTAGGGGGCTCCAATGTCTGTCTGCTTGGGATGACATGCTGGACAAGCCACGCTGCTTCACAAGGGACGGCTTGCACCCGTCACCACTGGGCTTCCAGATATTGGCTAAGGCTCTTGCCACCCCCATAGTGCCTTTTTTAGGTAAGGCTCAAAAGACAAACCCACCACCTTAGAAAACAAAAAAGGAAAAAAAGTAAGGGTAATGCTGCTCAACGCCAGAAGTCTAAATCTCAAGATGCAGGCTCTCGAAGCACTCCTCAGTATGGAGTGCATCGATGTCTGTGCAGTAACTGAAACCTGGTTCAAGGCTCCTGAGAGCACCCCAGCTCTACCAGGTTATACCTCGTATCATGTATTTTGGCCCCAAAACTTGGGCCGAACCACAAAGGGAGGGGGAGTGTCCATATTCATTAAAGACACCCACACCTCCAGGTTAGTGGCAACGCACGAAGCATCGGAGACCATCCATGTGCAACTAACCGTAGGCAAAACTGCTATACAACTTGTAGCATGCTACAGACCAACCTCTCAATCTCAGGAACTCCATTCAGCCTTCCTGAAGACACTGGAGGATATGAATGTCTCACCAAATACCATCATATTGGGAGACTTCAACTACCCAAACATAGATTGGGTGCATTATTCAAGCCCTAACACCATAGCCCAAAGGTTCCTGGAATTCATCAACTCAAATGCGATGGAACAACTAGTCACCTCCCCCACAAGGGGAGATAATATACTTGACCTGATCATCATAAACATGGGGACAAAATGCTCAACACCGGAAGTATACCCCTCACTAGTGAGATCAGATCACAAACTAATGACCCTAGATATTCATATCCCACCTCCACCCCCAGCACAAAAGACCATAGTGAGAAACTTCTCAAAAGCCGACTTTACACTCCTTAAGACTGAAATGGTATCCTTCAGGCCCCCTGGGCCAGTGGAAACCACATCCCACACTGCTGAATCCTTCACAAATGCTTTCTACGGACATCTCCAAGAATGCATGGATCATGCAATCCCAAATAAAACCAAGACCCTTTCCACCAAAGGCAGGCATCCTATCTGGTGGACCCCAGCCATAAACAAACTTTATAACAAGAGAAGGAAGCTACTGCAAGACAGAGCAAAATCCCATAAAGGGAAGGCATCTCTGATCAGCACTAGCAAAAAACTACGTTCGCTCATAAAATCATCCAAGGCCAACTTTGAGAGAAAAATCACTAAGGACACTAAAGATAACCACAAGGCCTTCTTCAGCTATGTTAGAAACCTGGGCAGAAACCCTCAGATATGCTCAGAGTTAGTTCATAATGGCAAGAAATACACTGAACCCACAGATATTGCCAACATACTGGCAGACAGGTTCAGTGCAAATTTCTTCCCTCCCTCACCCCCAAAAGAAGAAATATTTATACCAGCTGAATGCAACCTCCCTGACATCTCAGATGTCCAGGTGAAAGCTGCTCTCAGCAAAGCTAAAAATACAGCATCAATGGGACCTGACGGTGTCCCGGGTTGTGTGCTACGTGACCTCCAAGAGGAGCTAAACCCGCACATAAGAATGCTGTTTAATCTCACCCTTACTACAGGATATGTACCTGAACACTGGCGTACAGCAACAGTGGTCCCACTCCACAAAGGAGGCACCTCTACAGACCCTGGAAACTACTGCCCCATAAGCTTAACCAGCCTGGTCTGCAAAGCTATGGAAAGGATCATTATGGAACTCATAAACAAAGACATCGGGGACCTACAGACAACTGATACTACCCAGTTCGGCTTTGTAAAAGGCAGATCCTGCCTTTTGAACCTGGTGGACTTTTTTGAAACAGTCACTAGAGCCATCGATGAGGGCAAAGCAATTCATACAGCCTACCTGGACCTGGCAAAAGCCTTCGACACAATACCCCACTCAGGCATCATAGACAAGCTCAACAGCTTAAATGTAAACCCGTATGTCACAAGATGGGTTGCAAACTGGCTAAAGGACAGAACCCACAAGGTCAGAATAGCTGGAGCTATGTCAGATTCTAAGCCAGTCACAAGTGGAGTCCCACAGGGCTCTGTCTTGGGACCCCTCTTGTTCGGCATTTATTTCTCAGATTTGCAGGCAAATATAGGGGGGTTGTGGCTGACAAAGTTCGCAGATGACTGCAAACTAGGTGCCATAGTAGATACACCAGCTGACACATGCATCCTTCAGAAGGGCCTTACAGAAACAGACGACTGGTGCCAGAGTCATGGCCCTAAACTAAATGCCAAAAAATGTATAGTCATCCCCTTTGGGAAAACAAAGTACCCACAAATTACCACATAGGTGGTAATCCATTAAGTACGGAAAAAGTAATCAGAGACCTGGGGACCCAAGTTGACAGTGACCTCTCATTTGATACCCATGTCGCCAAAGTGGTTAGAAAGACCTTCTACCTTGCCCACCTTATCATGAAGGGATTCACATCCAGATCAAAGGATGTCATTGTACCCCTATATTCCTCCCTTATCAGGCCTATGATCGAGTACAATGCCCCATTTGGTATGTACCTCACCCAGCACCTGCAGCAGCTGGAGAGACCCCAAAAGTACCTCACCAAGAGGATCAAGGGTCTCCAACATATGTCATATGCTGCCAGACTAAAGAAGCTCCAGCTCTATTCAGTAGCATACCGCCTGCTCAGAGGTGATCTGTGCCTGACGTACAAGGCCATGTCCAATCCGGAATTAATGGACATGTTCCACCTCAAAAAATCCAAATCCATCAGAGCCACGAGAGCTAAAGATCTAAACCTCAGCACAAATATGAATAGGACATGCTGGAGGGACAGATTCATAACCCAGAGGCTTCCCACACTCTGGAACAAGATCCCAGTCCATGTTAGGCAGAGCCCCTCACTGACTCTCTTCAAGAGAAATCTTGACGAGTGGATGGGTGATCGTAGGTTTACCCCGGGGGTCATCTCTGTGTCACTACTAGACAGAGGCACAGTAAACTAAATTTATTTTGTACACTTTTGTATCATTACATGGGGTGGCGAAAGCCACGTACACTATGGCTAGGCTTATAAATGCCCTAGGGCAGACAGCCTAGTACTATACTATGAAACTATGAAACTATTTAGAGTACAAAACACCTTTAGTGATCACTGTACACAAGATATAGGAATTCAGTGTCCACACCACTACAAGCCTACAAGCCAATTAATATGTGATGTGTGTATATCACCACTATCAATCAATATTTGATGCGGCTATCCCACCACTACCAAACAATATGTGACACCCGTGCACTGGCCCAGTAATCAAGGAGCCTCAATCCTCACCACTAACACCAGTGAGGGACGTGCACATTGGGAGGATGAACAGTTCACACACAGTACAGTACAATTTCCCTTAAGGGCACAAAGAGATCACAGCCAGTCTGGAGCTGGTTTCTCTCTCTCTCTCTCTCTCTCTCCAGATCCCCAATAAGACTCCCCACTGGCACAGCTATAGGGTTCAGATCTCAGCCGAGTGGTCAAGCCAAAACCTCCAGCACCCTCTCTGTCCAACTAGTGCTTCATGTCCCTGCCCAAGTAGCTGACAAAAACACACACACACACACACACACACACACACACACACACACACACACACATGTACACACACACATGTACACACACACACACACACACTTTGAGATTTGATTTATATACAAACACACAGACACTCCTGGGGAAGGCTGGCACAGGTTCTCTAGCTATGCCCCCCCTTTCTGCACAGACTATATGGTAGTACCACCTGCCACCAACCACCCTTATCAGCTAATACAAAGGCCCTTACCAAAGGGTGTACAGTTCGACAGTGTAATATTACTGCTATCCAAATAGTAAGTGCGACCATGGGTAAGGATATTTAGGAGTGGCCTATACAGTGTCACCAAATATATATGCAAGTACTCTAAGAACTTAAATATCACTACACAAAAACCAGCCACAAGTAAAAGGATTAAATATATTTAATAATAAATAATCAAAGCACAAGACACTACTCATTAACTCAACACAGTGACAGAGCACAGAATCACAGGAAATATTTTAAAACAACATTGTAGGACAGTCTCACATAAATATAGAAAACATATAGACTAATCTTATTGTATTTCTATCCATCTCTAAGAGAAATTACTATACCTCAATAACTTACAGAGCAAGGCAAGTGCTGGTGAGTGGAATGTTTTCAGATCCAAGGCAACATACAAAATGCATGGACTTTCTCTCAGAGTTAGTTCTTAAGTCAATAATATAAATTACTGCTGAATCGCCTCAGATTACATCATTCTTGTCACCTCTGCCTAAGTTTCCCAGGCTAGCAGGAACTTAAATTTTTAACATGTCTCTGTTAAAAATGCTCATCTCTCAGCAGCAGACAATTCTCTCTTAGACGCTTGCCTGAAACTGAAAGTCGTAAATCAATTACCTTGGAAACTTGTAATTACCTCTGTTTCCAGACAATAGAAAGAACCTCCTAGCCATTTTGTCTCTTAGCTGAGATAAACTAACTTTATAACACATCGCAAAACTCTTTACTTATCAACTTATTTTTAGAGTTTTGCAAGTTAACTCTATGTCCCATTTGCTACAATGAAAACATATATTATCATTGGCATATTTTGTTTATACACATCTGCTCTTTTCCAGCAGGGTGTACTGTTGTTACAATCTTGAAGTTCAGTACAGAACATATAGCTTTCTCACATTTTTAAGGCAAACATACAAATCATATTACTATTCACAAATGACATAAAAATATTTACAAAATTCTATCTAGCTGGGCTGGCAGTGTCACATTGCTACATAAATCATATTTTTAAGTGACATATAATTATTTACAAAATTCCAGCTAGCTGGGCTGGCAGCATCTCGATTTATCACACACATCACTGTTATGGTCTATAAAGAGCTTTAGAGGCCCTGGAAGAAACACAGAATGGAAGGCCTGAAGAGCAAGGAGGAGTGCTCTCATCTCCTTGATATTGACATGTTCTGCCCTCTGACGAACTGACCATAAACCTTCAGAAGGTCAAATTAAGCCCCCTGTTAGAAAAATATGTATTAATGTATATGTTTAGTGCTTAAGAAATAAGAAAGATATAATGCATTTTATTCTATTAATGTTATGACAAGAAAAATGAATGCATATGAAACTGCAAGAAGCTTTTGGAAACTGCAGTGTGCCTTTTGCAAGTTGGCCTCTGACACCAGCAGCTGCTAGCTCAGCAAGAATTAATGTTTATGCTTCTCAAGTGATTATCTGCTGGGTCAGGAAACTAAATGTGTGAAATAATGAGAATCTTCTGCTCTTTTCCGCTTGAGCAATCAACCTTGTATATGTTACTAGATAACGCACCGGCTGCAAGGAGGAAGTGATAACATGTAACAAGAAAAATGTATTGAGAACTGTATCTACTATTATGTTCGAATTAATTTAGAACCTTGAGTGGAAACTTTTGTAAAAGGGTATTGTAACTAACCAGGTGGCTAGCAAGGCCATGTTGTTTACCAGAAAAGTTTTTAAGCAAAATGTAGTATCAGCATTTTAGATGAATAGAATATTGTAAGCTAAAGTGATGTAAAACCCCTTGTGATGGACTATGTCAGCCTGGTGGGTTAATACTAGTAAGAAATACTATAAATGTTGTGTTCTTCCTGTTTCATTCAGACAAAATTCTGTACTTGTACGTTTTTTGCCTCCTGGTGTACACTAGTAAAGAACCTGAACCTCCTGTGTATTGATCTTTTTATTACAGTATTTTTTCATTTAACAGATTGGTCCTTTGCATACCGGAATCCCTCAGAAGATGCAGATCAGAGCATAGCGGTGGTCGAAGTCTGCATGCAGGAGAAGATACCAAAATGGTTCTTCTTGAGTGAAAAGACCTCCAACTGAATTGTCGTTTAAAGAGGCTGGCCACTTTCTGATCTGTGGCTGAAGAGCGGATCTCCACTTCGAACCGTGACTGCTCAATACCGGAGGCTCAGGTAGGGAGGATTTTTGCCTTTTTTCTGTTTTAGATCAGGGACTAGGTTTTTTTTTGTCAGATTTGTCATACAGATCAGGGACAAGAAAAGTTACTGTTTATTTGGTCATAGATCAGGGTAACAGAATAAGGTAGGCAGTTATTCTAGATAAACTGTGAAAGGAACTGAAGTTGTGGTACCACGTGGTAAAAGGGTTACGCAACATTTATTAACATGGGAAATCAGTGCACTAAAACATCGCGAGACCCACCCCTAACCGAAGACGTAAAATATATGCTACTACAACGTGCAGATAATGTTAGATATTATGCAAAATGGGTTAACAAATATGAATTTGATGGGAAATTAGACAAATCTTCGCTTGTTAAACTTCTTAAACAGCTTAAAAGTGATACAAAAGGTCAGGCAAAGAAACAATGGCAATTAGGCATTCCTCAGGGCACACAGGTGGATTGAGGAAGCAAACCGTAGGGAACAAAAGAGTAATAATTCAAAGGCATTGTTTTTAGACAAAGAAGATAATAATATAGTAGTAGCAAAGGCTCCTCCACCCCCCCCACTCCCTTTTTCAGGATATGAGGCGGGTGGACAAGCTGGTCCACCTCCGCGGTATCCTGATGTCTCAGTGAAACCAAAATTGTTTGTTAGAGATCCCATTGAAACTAGGTCCCGAACACGTAAAATACAGGGGGACATAGAATCATATCAAATGGAGAGAAATTTGCAAGTTGAGAGTGAGGAAGAAATATGTCCACTTATAGAGTTACCAAATCCTCAGGCAGGACAGGTTGGACAGGACCCAACCCTCTTGGTATATAGGCCGTGGACACCGGAGGATATCCGGAAGGCTACTGAGGGAATTCCCCATCCAAAAGTTAATTTTACAAAATTCCTAGAAGATTTACAAGGCATGAGGTTAAGTTACCACTTAAATGGGGAAGAAGTAGAAAAAGTAGTTAGACAAATTGTAGGTCCAGATTGGCACATGATTAGTGGCACCTGGAATCCTCGTAATGCAGAATTTAAGCCACTCCCACATAGTGACGCAGAACTTGACAATAGAGTGAAAGGCCTTACAGACCGAATCTCTGAGAAGTGGAAACCTAGAGCAGACTGGACTTGTATTAATCAATGCATACAGCAAGAAAATGAAACAGTAGATGGGTACTATGCCAGATTATTAGAGTGCTTTAACAATCATAGTGGCATGACAGTTCCTGAAAATCAAACGAATGATTCCCCGTATGAACAACAATTAAAAAATGCATTTTTAAAAGGTTGCATTGCACCTATTAGTAGCTTCATTATGAAGCATATGATAGATCATCGAACAAGTAGGTTACAAGCCTTACTTGAATATGCTAGACATGCTGAAAGACATTTTAATAGCAAAAAGAAAAAGAAAGCGCAAGTCTTCACTGCTGAAGATGGAGCTGAAGTTTATGTATTACAGTCTGGTAAAAAGGGTAAGAGAAATGCACAGGGAAATAAACAGTCTGACAAATGGTCAGAGGACTTTGAAAAAAGGAAAAAGAGAGGTGAATGCTTTAAGTGCGGGAAGAAAGGTCATCTAGCTAGGGATTGCAAACAAAATAGGAAGGTAACCACAGAGGATAAGGGAGATGAGGACTGACTATATGATGGTGAAGATGCACCATACGAGAGTCAGAAATCATCGGGAAAAGACAATAAAGAAAGAACAAATGTAAATGTGATAGAAGGAGTAGAGAAAGTGCAAGTAGACATGGGGGATAAAGAAAATGAGATTTTAGATTTAGCATTATTGAGCCTAGAGCTCTACCTAGCAGACACAAAACCGGAAGTTACACTTCTGGTGGAGGGGAAGGAAGTTAAATTCCTGTGTGATTCAGGAGCATCACGGACTCTGATACACTCCTCCAAGTTACCGGAACATTCAGAATCACCTGATTATATATTGGTGAAAACTGCAAATGGACAGCTATACCGGGAACCACTTTCCCATGATATAGCAATAACTGACTCTGTTTCAGGGATGACTCAAAGGAATAAAATTGTTGTTTCTGCAAAATGTCCAGTGAACCTATTAGGTAGGGACCTTATGCAGATATTTGCCATAGCAGTAGTTCCAACTATGCAGGGTATGGAGGCACAGCGACAAATGGATACTTTTGTGGTGCGACTGGAGGGTGAAACTTTTTACTGGTACAGCCAGGACTTGGTTACGACTGGTCCAGGGGCAGTGACCGAGGAACTGATGAACGTAGCCATCAGTAAATCCCCCTCCCTTGACACTGACAGACAGCATTTGTTGCATTGCACTCTGTATTACTGTAGCACACCAGGTCCTGATAAGGAATATGAGCAAGAATTGTTCAGAAATCGTGCAAACAGATTAGTGTTACGTAATCTGTACTGGGATACTGAGGGAAACAGTGTTGTTAGCTGTTCATTACCTCAAGAATTCCTTGCACTATACAAATCTAATCGATTACCACATGTCAGTTTAACTAAGAACAAAAATGTAAAATGGGCAGACCTAGGAGAAAAGGTAACGAGATGGGAGAAACAAACTGATTTAGAATTATCAGAGCAGGGAATACAGAAACAAAAACTGAATTGGCTAACACAGGCACACCCAGCTGTACACTTGCAGTCTAGCGAGGACAGCTGATTAGCATTCTTATTAGAAGACGAGGAGAAAGCCTTATGTAACATACCAAAGATTCTTTGGTCAACAGGCAAGTCAGATGTAGGACTTATCCGAACAGCAGGACCAGTTACTATTACACCAAAGTCAGCATTCAGACCACAGAAGAGACAATATCCTTTGAGATAGGATGCAGAGATAGGAATCAAACCTATAATAGCAGCATTACTTAGAGAAGGAGTACTGGTAGAATCTCCTGATTCACCATGTAATACACCCCTATATCCTGTTAAAAAGGCAAACGGGGAATGGCGTATGATTCAGGACTTACAAGCTGTAAATAATGCAGTAATACCTAGAGCACCTACGGTGCCAGATCCACACACTTTGTTAAATGATTTGAAACCTCACCAGAAATATTTCTCTGTGGTAGATATCAGCAATGCTTTCTTTTCAATACCTATACATCCTGATAGCCAATATTGGTTTGCATTTACATTTCAGGGAAAAAGGTATACCTATACTCGACTACCACAGGGATATTGTGAGAGTCCAACAATATTCGCACAAGAAATGGCTAGTAATTTGGCGGGATTCACCCCACCGGGGGGTAGTCAAATTCTACTTTATGTAGACGACATCTTGCTAGCAGCCCCCACCCAGCAGCAATGCAGGGAGGATACCATAGCACTGTTGCAATTCTTAGCAACACAGGGACACAAAGTAAACAAAAGCAAACTACAGCTTTGGAGAAAACAAGTTAGATACCTAGGATATGTAATATCCAAAGAAGGTAGAATACTAGATGAGGATAGAAAAACAGCGATTTTACAAGCACCCAAACCAGCAACCAAGAAGGAAATGATGTCCTTCCTGGGAACAACTAACTTCTGCCGGAGTTGGATACCAAATTATGCTTTGGAATCTGCTCCACTGACCTACCTCATATACAAAAAGCCAATGGCAGCACAGGATTTATTACAATGGACACCTGAAGCAGAAATGGCTTTCTGCAGGTTGAAGCAATTAATAGCTTCTTCATTAGTTCTAGGATTACCAAACTATCATAAACGTTTCTTTCAAACTGTAGACTGTAAGCAGGGATATATGACATCAGTGTTGACAACAACATGGGGATAAGCAAAGCCCCATAGCTTACTATTCATCACAGTTAGACCCATTGGCACGATCCTTGCCCCACTGTGTGCAAGCAGTGGTTGCAGCTGCAATGGCAGTACAGGCTTCAGCCTCAGTGGTGTTATTCCACCCTCTCACATTGAGAGTGCCTCATGCAGTTGCGATAATTTTACTGCAAGAAAAAGTAGCATATCTCTCTCCTGCTAGACACCTTTCCTGTATGACTATACTGTTGAGCCAACCTCATATGACAATTGAACGATGCATGACATTAAATCCATCAACTTTGCTCCCAACTCCTGCGGATGGCACACCACACAGTTGCCTGCAGGAAATTGAGCAGAAAACCTTACCCAGACAAGATCTCATGGATATTCTCTTGGATAAGGCTGAGGTGACATATTACGTGGACGGCTCATGCAGAAGGGGCCCTACAGGGAAAAATCTAGTGGGGTATGCAATAGTTACAGACACTGAAACCTTAGAAGCCCAATCCTTACCACATAACTTGTCTGCACAAGCAGCAGAATTGATTGCCTTAACACGAGCTTGTACCTTAGCAAAAGACAAATGTGTAAACATATATACTGACAGTCAGTATGCTTTTTCTACTGTACATGTTTTTGCACAGCAGTGGAAAAATAGAGGGATGATAACATTTAGTGGTAAACCAATTAATCATGCGCAATTAATTTTAGAATTGTTAGAATCTATTCAGTTTCCTACTAAAGTAGCTATTTGCAAATGCGTAGCTCATACAAAACAGCAGGACAGAATTTCAAAAGGTAATGCGAGAGCTGATGCAGCTGCGAAGCAAGCAGCTTCAGACTCAGAAACTTTACTTTTAGACGAGGAATTACAACCGTCTGAAATTTTAGACCTAGAAATGTTAAAAACAAAGCAGACGCTTACTACAAAAGCAGAGAAACAAAAATGGGAAAAACGAGGAGCAATCCTTGAAAACAGGCTGTACATCTCCAAAGAGAAATAAACAATTTTGCCATCTAATTTGTTTAGATATGCAGCTTCGTTGAGCCATGGGCAGTGCCATGTCTCAACAGGGGGGATGGTACAGTTAATAAACCGAATATTCCAAACATATGGATTCACAAATTACACAAAAAAAATTTGTGCGGCATGTCATATTTGTAACAAACATCATGCACAAGGGGCATTTAAACCTAAACAAGGAAGTTTTCCTACACCGCCATATCCGTTCCATACTATTTGTATGGATTTTATAGAATTGAACAAATGTGATAACAAAAGGTATTGCCTTGTCATTGTAGATATGTTTTCCAAATGGGTGGAAGCCTTTCCAACTAAAAACCCGGATGCAACAACAGTGGCAAAAGCTCTCATAAAGGAGATTATTCCTAGATTTGGCATACCGGAAAGGATCTATAGTGACAATGGTACACATTTTGTGAATCAGACCATACAGCAATTGGGACGCTTCTTTGGGATTTCCCTTAAGAACCATTGTGCTTATAACCCTCAGTCTGCAGGACTGGTGGAGAGGCACAATGGAGTCCTTAAGAACAAACTCAGGAAGTTAGTCAATGAAACCCAAAAGAACTGGGTGCACTGTCTGCCTCTGGCGCTGCTGAGTATGCAAACAGTTCCAAATGCAAAGGGTTTAACTCCTTTTGAAATGGTGTTTGGGAGAGCATATTATGTACCTCAGTGGAAAGCTCTCATGCCTGCAGAGCAGGAGGCTGATAGTTCACTAGCTAGTTATATGAGGAAACTGTTAACAAATAAATCTCTCTTGCAGTTTAACTCTTTTTCAGATAAAGAACAGACCAGACCATTGGAAGCGATTCTAGCCCCGGGGTCCTGGATCTGGGTGAAGGTAAAGAGGAAGAATTGGGCAAGCCCGAAGTGGGAAGGACCGTACCAGGTACTGCTGGCCATGCCTACTGCAGTCAAAATAGCTGAAAGGTCATCTTGGATCCATTTGACGCATTGTAAACCGGTAAAGAACTTTCAACTTGATAAAAACATTGTAACTGTTACGCAACAAGAACAAAATGGCCAAAGATAGAAATTCAGACCAACCTCAAAAATGTTGCATAATCATATTATTGACCGTACACTTGTTGACTGTACTTTTGACAATTTTCTTTTTCTTGTGTTTTTTTCATTTCTCAACCACACAAGTAAAACTGGATAAACGTGATGAGACATCCATAGACTGGCATCCAAACTTTAACACATACCTAGCAATTAAACGTGTATATGCTGAGACTATGAACATTTCAAACTGCTGGGTTTGTACAGCTATACCAACAGCATATGGAGGACTACTAATGTCCGCTGTTCCTTTAGGGATCAATGAGACTTGGGAGAATTTGCTTTTTGACACAGGAACTGTGAGATCACAGGATAAAACAGCATTGTATTTACCTGTTACACAAAAAGGGATTGTGTGTTTTTTTCAAGAATGATACTCTCCAAGTGGGCTGGAGTAACTGTAACATAATATCTTATAAATGTTATATTAAGACTAAAAGTGGGAGTACTGTTTGCAATACTAACTATGATTCATATTTGAACTCAATGAAAACTACATTGAATGAAGTACAAAGAAATCCTGTTTTGATTAAACAATTGTCAATCATAGATAAGAAAATGTTTCATGCAGGGCTAGTGCGTATTAGCACTAAAGTTGAAAACTGTTATTTTGTGTGTGGGAAAAAGGCATACAAATGGCTACCTGAGAATTGGTCTGGCAGTTGTTTTTTGGGCTACCTGGTTCCGGCCATACGACATACTGCGGAATTACCTCTGGGTAAAATACGGAACGTGAGAGATGTTTCCAAGAAAACCAAAGATCCAATCGAGAAACCTGTGAATCCAGTAGGGTGAGTTGAAGCAGGTTGGAAAGACCATAATTCCGTGAAGGACAAAGACAAATTGACTCATATGGACTTGAGTGACAGTGTTATATCTTGGGCAGGTATACTCCCAGCATATGGTGCAGTCAAATTGATTTGGGAGCTGAGAAAACTGTCAAAACTTCTCGAAGTAATGAGTAATGCAACTTTTTCTGCTCTTGAATTAGTGACTGATGAACTGAATGCCATGAGAACTGGTGTGCTGCAAAATCGGATGGCTCTTGACTTCACCCTAGCGGCGAGAGGTGGTACGTGTGCGCTTATCAAAGAAGAATGCTGTGCGTACATACCAGATAATAGATATGAAATTAATAACCATCTGGAGGTGATTCAGCAAGTGTCGGCCATGACCAAACCAGGCCCAAACCCTCTGATGGATTTTTTCCAGAATCTGTTTGGGGGGGTGGGGTTCCATCCTAATGAATATTCTGATTGCCATTTGTGTGGGTTTACTCCTATTAGGAGCATGTGTTTGTTGTGGAATCCCCTGCATGAAAAGATTAATTAAAGATTTTATAGATATGTCTGTCTCTGAAACCTTGTATCAAGACATTGAACTTGAGGAATTGGTTCCAAATGAAATTCTCCTGAAGTCTAAACTGAATGACTCTCTTAACTGCAAGTCCCAAGTGGAAGAGGTTAGGAGAAGAAATAAAAATCGTTTAAACTTCTGAGAATAGAATAAAAAGTATTAACGGGGGGGGGGGGGAATGTTAGAAAAATATGTATTAATGTATATGTTTAGTGCTTATTAAGAAATAAGAAGGATATAATGCATTTTATTCTATTAATGTTATGACAAGAAAAATGAATTCATATGAAACTGCAAGAAGCTTTTGGAAACTGCAGTGTGCCTTTTGCAAGTTGGCCTCTGACCCCAGCAGCTGCTAGCACAGCAAGAATTAATGTTTATGCTTCTCACAAGTGATTATCTGCTGGGTCAGGAAATTAAATGTGTGAAATAATGAGAATATTCTGCTCTTTTCCGCTTGAGCAATCGACCTTGTATATGTTACTAGATAACGCACTGGCTGCAAGGAGGAAGTGATAACATGCAACAAGAAAAATGTATTGAGAACTGTATCTACTATTATGTTCGAATTAATTTAGAACCTTGAGTGGAAACTTTTGTAAAAGGGTATTGTAACTAACCAGGTGGCTAGCAAGGCCACATTGTTTACCAGAAGAGTTTTTAAGCAAAATGTAGTATCAGCATTTTAGATGAATAGAATATTGTAAGCTAAAGTGATGTAAAACCCCTTGTGACTGACTACGTCAGCCTGGTGGGTTAATACTAGTAAGAAATACTATAAAAGTTGTGTTCTTTCTGTTTCATTCAGATAAAATTCTGTACTTGTACGTTTTTTGCCTCCTGGTGTACACTAGTAAAGAATCTGAACCTCCTGTGTATTGATCTTTTTATTACAGTATTTTTTCATTTAACACCCCCCACCCTGCATCTGAGGCATCTGAAAACAGTTCCCGAGAGGGGATAGGGGGCTGAAAAGGAAGCCCTGAGTTGAGACACAACTGATGAATCCACCACTGAAACTCTACCTTGAGGCATGGAAGAAGAGGAACTAGAAAGTCCAAAGGATGAGATGCTGAAGCCAGACTGACTTTAAGAACCAATGAAGCTTTTGCATATGGAGTATGGATAGAGGAAGCATAAGAACAGTGCATGTTATGTAACACAGGGCCCTTAGATACGCCCTGTCTGAAACTATGACCAGAGGGAAAAGGGAATGAAAATAAGCAATTAGAGTCAGGGCCTTGGGAGGAGGCAGGGATGCCAGCATAGGGATGGTCTGGGGCCTGCAACCAAGAAAAACATGATCCTGAGGAGTCAGGAAGGATTTTTGGAAATTTACTGTAAAACCTGGGTTTTGTAAGAGGCAAACAGCATAGTGAAGGAAGTTGCTGAAGTAGGGTTCCTGGAGAGGAAGCCTGAATGAGAAGGTCATCCAGGTTGGGAAAGATTTGAATACCTCTCATCCTGCGGAAGGCAATCACAGGAGCAAGGCATTTGGTGAAGACACTGAGCAGTACAGAGGCCAAAGGGCACAGCAAAGAACTAAAAATGCAAGAAAGAAAAAAAAAAACAGAAAAGTAAAAACTTCCTGAATAAGGATGTAAAGATAGGCATTCTTGAGATCCAGACAGATTAAACAAAACTGAAGAGGAAACAGGATCTGGAGAGAGAGCACTTGAAAGGAAGGAACCTTCAGCAAGTTGCCGAGTTGGAAAAGATCCAGGATAGATCTCCAAGTACCTTCTTTCCTGGGACAACAAAAACTGCCTTGTGACAAAAGAATCTGAAGAACATCTGGAAAAAAAGGGCAGCTATTCCTGGGGAGGATGAGGAATGCCTAGAAAAAGAAGGCGGCTTTTCCACACCATGAAATACCCCTGATGAATGACGGACAGAACCAAAGAATCCTAAGTGATTCTTAACCACTTGTGGAGAGACAGGGAAAGACAAATAGAGAGGAGAATCTGACATTGAAGGGAGGGAAAAAAGTTGTCAGACAAAACTTGGATGGTCAAGTCCTGCATGGCCTTACCCTTTTCCTGAAAAGACTTGAAAAGTTCAGCAGCTATTTTCATTGCCTGATGATATGGCTAAATTAATGGATCCTCCTCTTGACAAAGGCTGAAGGCAGTGCCAGGAATAATATATAAACCACTATTAGAAAATCACAGCAAAAACAAGAACCACAGCCACAAATCCAATAAATTATTGCTTTAATACCAAAAAGACTAGTGCCTCGGCTCAAAAGTCTTCAAAGGAGTAAAAAAACAGATAAAACACACCTTTTTATACACAGTTCAATAAAACAATTATTCAATTAATCTTATATTTCCAATCAAGGTCCTTATTAAAACTTTTAGGTTCCAAAGTATTATATTTAAGATTATACGCCGTTTCTTTACCAAATAATGTATACTTCAAATCTACTTTTTCACCAATTTGTACTTTTATCTGTTCTGAAATAGATCCTTTTAACAAAGTGGCATCCCCCCATGAAAATTTTTAAAATGCAAACCTAATGGACTATTTGCACGACCATTCTTTATGTCCCCTAACATGCTCCTGAAAGGATTTTTTAAAGGCACGTTGACTTTCTCCAATATAAAAATTTTGACAGGGACATTTCAGCACATATACTATTGCCTCAGTATTACAATCAAATCTACACACTGGTTTATAATACAAATTATTGATTTTAGAAAAAAGGTTAACCACCAAAGGACAAATAGAACATCTTCTACAATTATAAGTACCCACTTCACTACTTAAGATTCCATCCTAGGTGGGGGAAAAGTGAATGTATTGTATACTACAAAAATGGCAATAGAAATAAGGGGAAAATTATTAATCTTGCCACTTAACTGTTTGTCAGAAAGTAATAAAGGCCAATAATATCGTAAAATGTTTATTTGTTGAATTAATACATTATATGTGGTTCATAAGTTCATAGATTAGTACTAAGCTAACTGCTCTTGCGAGCCATTTTAAGCCTAGCCAATTATCCCTTGTGAGACTCAAACCCTGCACCTTGCGTTTGTAAGGCAAACACCTTAACCATTAGGCCACCCTTCCAACCCCATGGTGGCAAAATAAATATTACTACATACCTCTCCATCTTTATTACAACCATTAGTATCACTATAACATTTCATTTTGAATATACCTTTTCTTTGTTCAGTTACCAGCTGTTGCCTATCCGTCCAAACTCTACACAAGGACTTCTCAACTTGCTCTATATTATAATCCCTATTAATAAGCATCTTGTGGGTTTCAAATGCTTCCCTTAAAAAATCAGAGTCATGACTACATATTCTATTTAATCTAAGAAACTCTGCATAAGGTAATGCCTCCATTAAGTGTTTACTGTGACAGCTAGAACCACATAAGAATATATTACTTCCAAAGGGAGGAATAATGCCTTAACACAGAACCAAAGGCAGCAGCTGCATCATAACTGCATTTAATGGAATAGCGGGTCAGTTGAGAAGGTGACCCCAGCAAAGACAGGGCTAAAGCCTTACCCTCAGAGTCTGGAAGGTCTGAAATAACTTGAAAAGCCTAAAAGAGAAGGACTAAAACATTATCTGATTGTACGGGTCTGGCAATTCACAGCTCAAACAGCCAGGGTAGCAGGTGTGTACACCTTTTTGCCCCATCTTTCCATGGCCCAACTGTCTTTGTCAGAGGGAATCAATTTATTAGAAAGCAAAAGCTTGGAAGGTTTATCAGAAGAAACAGAAATAATAAAGGTGTCAGTAGAGGGACACTTGTAAACAAGTTTACAATCATCAGGCACCTTATAAAACGCATAAGGTATTTTCTGAGCAGGGGAAATGGGAAACAGGAGCCTGAGAAGCTGCTGAGAATGTATCCAACAAAGCAGCAAGAAAAGAAGGAACAGCAGAGGGCTTGGAAGACTCCATTTGGAGGAGTTCACAATACCTCTTCTGAACATCAGAAGCCTGGGTGCAGTCCCACATAAATTCCATCATACGAGAGACAGTATCCCCAAAGGAAATCTCTTCAAAGGGAGAATCTGGACTAACAGACTTCCCCAGAACCATAATCCAGTGGAGAGTGAATCTGGGAGGAATAGGCCAAAGCTCTTCATCACAGTCCAAGTCCTCATCAGAAGAGTCCTGCTCCCTAGGCCTCTTAAGAGGAGTAGAGGACCAAGGGGGGGGGGGGTAGGAGCAGACACTCCCAAGGAGGCTTCAAAGCCATGACAGCATTGAACAACCTCTCTGTAAAATCCTGTCATTCACACTGAGGATCCTTGGGAGCAAGGGAAATATGTTTGGATTGTGTTTCTTCTTTAAAGGGCTGTCAGCCTTTAACATCTTAGGAGGTTCGGGCCCCCCTCTGACACTCAGTGTAGTGGGAATTTCCTACCTAACAAGAATATGTGGAACACTCCAGAGTTCCTCAGATATCATCAGCTGTGGTTTCCCTGAACATCCAAGACAGACATCTGCACAGCCTCAAAGGACTTGCAAGAAGCAAGATCCATGGTGGCTTCCAAAGCATTTGTGGCAGACGAATACGAAAGAATAACCAAGTGATCCTCCAGGCTTTCACCAGTCTTGGGAGACACATTCATGGCAAATACAGCAGCCCAATCTGACCTGACTTTTTTGGTGTTTTTAGCAAACTGCTACCCCTTGGGCTGGGATGATTTTGCCATTGTACTCTGCGCCAACACCTCAAGACGTTGGTTCTCCAGGTAGATGGATAAGGAGGACAGACAAATACGAAGAGTTTTAGGGACAAATGCCTGATAAATAGGACATGACATATGGTCATAAGAAGCACTTAAGCAAAACAAACACTGTTTGTGACTGTCTTTATGGAGAATCTGTCTACCACACTGCCATTTCCCCTTTCTGTTGACATGTAGGCTTATAACAAAAAGAAAAAGCCAAGATAAGATGAAAACCCCCAATGGGGCACTTATCTGAAAATGGACTGGTAACCAGCAGATGAAAAAGTCTTCAGACAATCAAAGATGGCATTCAGACTGGCGGCAAAGATGTCTGAGGTATGTACGTCACTTTTATGCTCTATGCCATGAGTGGTTGTGACACAAGACGTCCCTATAACAATCTAAGCCTTTGGTATACTGGCTAGACATCAGGCTAGCATTGGCAGGGGATCCCTTCAGTGAAGAATACTGCAACAGTTACATGGAGATATCATTTGTTGACCCTAAAAAGGATTATTACTTGATTTTCTAACAAGTGCATAACTGAATGAAATGTTTATAAAGATGGCTTTACTCCACTTGAAAAAAATTCCAAAGTATGATGGCCACAGCGCAAAAAAAAAAAAAAAAAAGGGGAAAAGCTGATATAATACTCCAGTCATCTGGCATACATAGTTAAACATTTCAAATGTCTACAGTGGTTAGCATATTAAATAAACATCAGTCTCTATGTTGTGCTGTTAAGAAAACATGACAGCATTATGTTTGTTCTTCATGCAAAGATTATCTGCCAGACCAACTACCACTGAGGTAAGTAAGAACATTACATTATAAAAAGTGATGTGAAACACAAACCACTGCATGAAGTGGCCTCTGTACCTGGTATACTTTGTCTTCTAGAGACCAGGGCAGAGTCCACGCCACCAGCATCTTTGTTTCCTTTTCCATAAGGACCATCATCTAAAAAGAAAGGAAAGAAAAAAAATTACTTGCAAAGTTTTTGCAAAACTAAATTCTGTTTATGAACTAAAACTACCCAAAGGGTAGGACACTGACCTAAAACGTTAGAGAAGAGGCTGTAAATTCAGCACTCAGTCAGAAGGCCTGAACACTGTTTCCAGCAGATCACAGCAATTAGTTGTAGATTAAAGTTTTAGACAATGAATTTTGTTATCCGTATACTTTGCCTCTTTAGACCAACAGAAGGCTACAGAATCCTAAAATGTCATGGCCCCAAAATAAATGCAACTTAAAGAAGAACCCATTAAGATGAGCAATTACAGTCTATATTCAAAACGATATTTCAGGAGTAAAAAAACACAAAAGGTCTTAACATGAATACTGAACCACCAGTATTGCCTTTGTCATTTCTAAAAATGATAGTGTTTTAAAATCAGAAATGCTTGCACCAAACAGTAGTTTTGGAATTTCACAGCTTTGGCATTTTACAAGTGATCAGTGAATTTAAGCATTTTTCTTACAACTGTTTCCTGAACTCTCTGCTTTGTAGAATTGATCATCTGCTCAGTTTTGTTTAATGATTAGCTTGTAAACCTGCTTTTACATTATAAGAAAAGCAAATGTTAAACCAGTTCCTAATCACCAGTAGGTGGTAATCAGTACTTTGGATTCACACAAGTTTCTGAAGTAATAACCATTTTCTCATGGTGGGGAGATGTGGGATCTTTACCACTGAAGTAATTCTTCCATGTTAAACAGGTAATTTATTACTTCTGTCAGACACTCAAGACATTTACTTCTGTTTTTGCTAGTACAAGATTTGACATTTCCCTTGTGTAACTTGATCTAATTGGGATATCAAGAAAAGTGCAGTTTTGTACATACCATAAATGTAGGTGTTCGAGTGGTTATGCTGCTGCAGTCATCACACTTGGGTTATCCTGCCATCAGGCGGTCCCGCAGTCGGCCTGAATTCCAAAGCCTTGGTCTGGCGTCAGTTGTCGTCGCTTCTTCCCTGACGTCAGTGCAGCAGGGGTATAAAAGAGGCAGCCAACGCCATTTTCTTCAGTTTTTCTTGCCCCAGATGTCAGGTGCCCCAAACTAAGAAGGCAAAATAAGAAGCTTGCAAAACATACCTTAGTGCAAAACAATGGTATTAGTTGTAAGCAAATACACCATATAGACATGCATCCCAAAGGTTGAAGTACTTGGAGGTATAAGAGAAGCCTTGTTAGGTAGAGTGGATGGAGGGAGGGTAACCTGGACTGCAGCAGCATAACCACTCGAACATCTACATTTATGGTAGGTACAAAACTGTACTATGTTCATCGTGCTATGCTGCTGCAGTCATCACACTTGGGTAGAGTCCCAAAGCTATGGTTGGGTGGTAGGAGCTAAACTGGGTTAGGTGCAGCTAAGATGCCCTGCAGAACTGCAGTGGCAAACCCAGCTCTGGTTTTTGAGTATAGATGAAGGTGGTAATGCTTGGTAAAGGTGTGCACTGAATAGCAGGTAGCTGCCTCCAGAATGTCCTTTGTTGGGACTCCTCGGAGGAAGGCTGCTGAGGTTGCTGTAGCCCTGGTAGAGTGAGACCTAATAATAGCAGGCACTGCTTTCCCGTGGTGAGAGTAGCAAAAGCGGATGCAATGTGCTATCCATTTGGAGATGGTCTGTTTTGAAATAGCCTTTCCTTCTGAGCCTGGTGCATAGGATACAAGGAGTTGGTCAGATTTTCTGAAGGCCTTTGTCTTGTCCAAATAGTAACGTAACTGTCTGTGAATGTCCAAAGAGTGAAGGAGTCTTTCTCCTTTATTCTGTGGGTTTGGATAAAAGGTGGGTAAGTGTATGGTCCGATTGAGAGCCACACTGGATACTACCTTTGGCATGAAGGAAGGATTGGTGCGTAAAGATACTCTGTCCTGATGGAAAATGATTAGGTCCAAACCAATGGTGTTCAATGCACTCGAAATATAACCAATTAACCAAAAAGAGCACAGCGTTGCGGGTCCACAGAGAGAAGTTTATTAACAAAAATAAACCACAGGTTAAGCGCTTTCATCAAACAGAATGACTTCATCATGATGGAAAATGATGAAAGGTTCCACTGCCATAAGTGCCTGCAGTTCTGAAACTCTGCGTGCTGAGGTGATAGCCAGCAGCAGGGCCGTCTTCCATGACAAGTATTGAAGCTCTGCTGAAAAGGCTGGTTCGAAAGGAGGAAGTGTTAACTTTTCCAGAACAAAATTTAGATCCCAAGTTGGAGTTGGTGGTTTTCTGGGGGGGGGGGTCTTATATTTTTTGCCTCTCTGAGAAACTGCCTTAGCAAAGGATGAGAGAAAATGGGAGGAACTGTATCATATTGAGCTGAAATGGCTGAAGCATGGATCTTTATGGATGAGAAAGAAAGGCCTTTGTGTAGCATCTCAGCTAGATATTGGAGTATGCGCGGAATATTTGGGATGCCAGGATTTAGGCTTCTGGCCTGGCTCCATACACAAAATCTTTTCCATTTGTCTGAGTGAGTTTTTCTGGTGCTAGGCCTCCTGGCCTCCAAAATGACATTCTGGACGTCCTTTGAGAGAAGTGTTGTTTGATAATTTAAGGTATTTTCCATGCAGCTAGATTTAAGGTCCTTAGCTGACTGTGAAGGATCTGAGAATTCTGTTGGGTTAACAGCAGAGGGAATTGAGGTAAGATCCATGGAGGGCTGCGAGTCAAGTTTCGTAGTAGTGGGTACCAGTGTTGACGTGGCCAGTCCGGAGCAATTAGGATCATCTGTGGTCTCTCTGATCTGGCTTTCAGTAATACCTGGGTCAGTAGAGGCAGAGGTGGGAAGGCGTAGACTGACAATGCTGTCCAACTGAATTATAGGGCATCCACTTTTCAGGCCAGGGGATAAGTCCTTGTGCAAAATTTTTGTAGCTGGCAACTGTTGGTTGAGGCAAACAGATCTATGTCTGGTGGTCCCCACCTTTGAGTTATCATTGAGAATACTTGTGGGTGTAGTCTCCACTCGTGTGGGTCTGTCAAATTTCTGCTTAATTTGTCTGCAAAGTGTTTTCTTTCCCTGGCAGGAATTATGCTTGCAGTTGTACTTGGTAAGTTAATGCTGTGTTCCACAAGTCCATTGCCTGTCTGCATAGTGGGTAGGAGTGCATTCCTCCTGGTTTGTTTATGTACCACATAACTGTGGTGTTGTCCGTCCTTATTAGAAGTTGTCCTCGATGCAAGAGGTCCTCGAAGGCTGCATTTATTACAGCTAGCATCTCCTTTTGATTGATGTGTAGTTGCCTTTGGTTTGCAGACCATTTGCCCTGTATGCATTGTCCTGCCATGTGTGCACCCCAGGCGTAGTCTGATGAATCTGTTGTCAAGGTATGGTTTGTTGGAGGTGAGACAAAAGGAAGGCCCTTGTTTGCTTGGCATGCTTGAGCCCACCATAGAAACTCTTTTTGAAGGCAGGGAATGAGAGTTATACTTGCTTCGAGGCTGTGTCTGTTGGGACCATACACTTTTTAGGTACCATTGTAGTTTTCTCATATGCAGCCTTGCATATGCACTTAGTTGAATGCAGGATGCCATGTACCCCAATGCCTGCAGGAATTTCCTTGAAGTGAGCTGGGTAGAAGCTGCCATCTTTTTGAAGTACTGAGCCAGTTGTTTTTGCTTGTCGGGCGTAAGATAAGCCATCTGGGTCGTTGTATTCAAGCTGGCACCCAGGAAAATTATTTCTTGTGAGGGTATTAGTTTTGACTTCTTTGTTTACTGTGTACCCTAGGCAACCTAGCAACTTTGTTACAAAAGCCAGATGCTGTAGTAGGATGTTTTTACTGTCTGCTTGGATCAGGCAGTCGTCCAGATATGGATAAATTTGTATTCCTCGCTGTCTGCAGTATGCAATTACTGATGCCAGGCATTTTGTGAATACTCTGGGCGCAGTAAGCCAAAGGCAATGCAGAGAATTGATGATGCGTTGTGCCTGCCAAAAATCTGAGGCATCTTCTGCAATCTTGTCTGATAGGGACATGCAGGTATGCCTCTTGGAGGTCCAACGTTACCAGCCAAGACTCCTTGCCCAGCATGGGAAGAAGCTGCTGTAGTGTGAGCATTTTGAATTTGGGAATGTCCAGGTATGTGTTTAGAATTGAAAGGTCTAAGATGGGTCTCCAGGCTTTCTCCTTTCTTGGTACTAGAAACAGAATAGAGTAAAATCCTTGACCTTGCTCTTTTGCAGGTACCTTTTGAATTGCTTTCATGTTCATGAGAGCTGAAATTTGCTTTTGTGCCTCTGCCCATTGGTTTGTTGGCAGATTTGGCATGCCTGACATCCGTGGTAAAGTGTGAAAATGAAATCTGTAGCCTCGGGTAATAATATCCAAAACACATTTGTCCTTTGTTATGATGTGCCAATTTTGTGGGAAAAGAGCCAGTTTTCCTCCTAGAGGTGCTGCCTGGGCAATTTTGCTTGGCAGGCGAAGAGGAAAGTCATTGAGCTTGCTTTCTGAAGGGTTGAGATCTGTCGTCTCCCCGTCTTTGAGTTGTTGTTTGCCATTGTCTTGGTCTGAAGGTACCTTGTGCCTGGCCTCTGCCCCTAGGGCGTCTGTACCTGCCCCTTTGGGGTCTGTCTGAAGCAGGAAAGGACCAGTTTTTTGATGGCCAGTTTCTGCTGAAGCGAGGAGGTTGTACCTGTAAAAAATCTTTAACTGTTTGCATTGATTTTGCCTTTTCTTCCATCTTTTTTACAACTTCCTCTGCTTTGACACCCTTCCTCTGCTTTGACACCAAGTAACGCATCCTTTTGCAGTGGAGTATCCAGTAACTTTGCTTTGACATGTTCTGGTAAGGTCTGCTCTTTTAGCCAGGCATGTCTACGTATTACAGACCCTGTGACTGCTGCTCTACATGAGGCCTCCAAAGAATCAAAACCACACTGCAAGGAATGTTTTCCCACTTGTTCTACTGCATGTAACAAATCTTGCATCCCTTTGAAATCTAGTTGATCTGTTTGAGGGATCATTTTCAGTTTTAACTGAGTAAGCAAGTACTGTTGGTATTTAATCATGGCAGTTTAATGCCCTCATGGCCAAAGTGGCAGAGGTATACACTTTTTTCCCCCCATCTTTCTAATGCCCTGAAATCTCTTTCCGCAGGTAGTGGATTCTTAGCAGTAGAGGCCTTAACCCCTTTGGGACCCTGGGAAATGGTTTCTGGGTCTGCAGCAGGGCTTTTATATAAAAACTTGAGAGAGTCAGGGACTCGATAGTATCTGTCTGGTTTAGGTGGTGCTGGAGGTAAGGAATCTGGATTTAGACTGGATTCAGTGTAGACATCATCCAGAATGTCTAAAACAGGAGGAATGGCTAGGGGTCTATGCTGGGGTAGAAGAAGAAACTCACAAAGTCTTTTCTTGGAGTCAGAGTAATCTTGTCCTTCCCAGTGGAAATGCTCTCTCATGGTGTGCAAGGTTTCCCCAAAAGAGAAGTCTTCAGGGGGGGAAACAGAGGGAATAGACTCCTCAGCATCTGAGTCTTCATAGAGAGGGAAGGGGTAATCCTGTTCCTCAGAGTCTGCTGAGGAAATGGATTCCTGGTCAGAAGGAGGTAAATCTTCCTCCAGTCTAGGCCGTTTGTCAGGAGGGGGCTGGGAACCTCTGATAAGGGTGATCAGGTCCTCCGCCATTTTGAGCATCTGTTTTTTAGGCATAGGGGCCTGTGTGGGAGTCTGTGGACTCTGTCTCAATCTTTGAAGGCGAGAGAGTCGGTTTAAAGATGCCTTCTGAAACCGAAGGCCTGTCCATAGTCTCCGGATCGTCACCAGGGCTGGCATCCATGGGTTGAGGAGGAACCGGCTCCAGTGGCCCAGTAGATTCTGACTGAGAGGTAGTCGTATTTTCTAAATCTGCGGTAGTCAGGGGCTGCGTAGGCGCCTCACTGAGTACCAAAGATCCGGCAGCAGGCCTAACCGAGACATCGGTATCTGGTCTAAGTCTAGGCTGCCAGTCTTTGTCCTTGCGTTTTTTAAACATAGCAGTTGTCGGAGGTTCCGACGACATAATGTAGTTGAATTTTCTGCCATAATAATGTCGGGCGGTATCAGCCTGACGCTTAATAGTGCGTTTATTGAACCTAGCGCAAAACCGACAACCAGAAATGTCATGGTCTGGGCCTAGGCAAGGAATACAGTAAGAATGAAAATCCTTATGAGGTATTTGCTTCCCACAAGAAATGCAATTATTAACTTTGTCTGACATCAGTCTGAGGCAAGAAAAGTTTCCCCAACGGGGTACTTAGCTTTATAGAAGACTTCGGCTGAAATTCTGTTCGAAAATCTCAGGAGCTGGCCGACCGGCACTTGCGAACTGCTTCTGCTTCGGGCACCGCACATCAAGAAAGACTGAAGAAAATGGCGTCGGCTGCCTCTTTTATACCCCTGCTGTACTGACGTCAGGGAAGAAGCGACGACAAATGACGCCAGACCAAGGCTTTGGAATTCAGGCAGACTGCGGGACCGCCTGACGGCAGGATAACCCAAGTGTGATGACTGCAGCATCATAGCACGATGAACATCAGTAGGAGTCTCAGTAAAGGAAGAGAAAGCAGTGGTTAGGGCTTTGTCCTGCCTTGATGGTATTTGAATCATCAGGGTTGTCAGACATCCCTATTTGACCGGGACTGTCCGGGGATTGGTAGCTCAATCCAGAGTCCCGTACTGCTGGATAAAATCCAGGCGATACAGCCTACACTTTGAGATTTATGACTGGTCGGTATACGAGCCAATCAAATCGCAAAGCTGAGTCACTTCTGTTCAATGTGGAACAGCAGGCTGTTCTTTTGTTCCTACCTGACACTTAAGAAATCTGGCAACCCTGTCTGTACTCCTCATCTTAGGCCAGGGCAGGCATGACACTGCATAACCAAAGCCTGTGGCATTGTGGGAGCACAACCTCCCCCCAATACAAACTTAGAGGGATCACCTGGACGGAGGAAAAGAAAATGGCTGGAGCCTTCAGCTCCCGGGAGAAACCAGATAACCTCAAGAGTTGTGCACTGCCAAATGGAATGGGAGCTTGCAAAAATAAAACAAGAAAGAAAATGCAAACAGACTATTAAAATATGAATGCCACATTACAAGTGTTAACAACGATTTCCAGTGAAATTATACTACTTGAAAAGGGCAGTGTCAGACTTGGAATTCTCACATGCAAAGGAAGGGATTTCAAATTAGAAAATTAGTTCCTACTGGGGAGCAATTGGTCACTAAAGTGCATGACCTATATGCTTAAACTTTAGAGCAGAATCAGTGAAAAAAGAAACTTACAAATTTTAAGTCAAACTTTGAAAAAAGTAGGAAGCATGGATCATACAAGTAAGACTTACATCATGGAAACAATATGCATTTAAGTGGAGAAAATATGCAAATAAAAAAAGACATTTTCAGAAGAGATATCATAGGTAAAAGAAAAGTATATAGTATTTAGTAAATACAAGCTTGTCTCTTGGCTGAGGTGACTTCTGTGTAGATTCTGCACGTCCTCCTTGTGTTTGTGGGGATTTTCCCCAGATGCTTCATTTTCCTCCCACATTCCAAAGACATGCAGTAGGTGGATTGGAAACTCTAACCTGGCCATAGATGTGCATCCACTCATGAATGTGGAATACAAGAACTACTGTGGCAAGACTGGCCACCCAGGGGTGTGAACATTAGTGCCTGGTGACAGTCAATGTTGATATGAAACTGACCTCATGTACAAAATGCAGAATTACTATTTAACTGTTGCCTTCAAACAGGCTTCATGCCTCATGAATGGAGAAAGGCAACAATCATCCCTCTGCACAAAGGTAGGCCATCTACAGACCTTGGAAACTACAGACCCATACGTCCCACTAGTCTTATATGTAAAGCCATGGAAAGAATTATCATGGAGATGATCAATACAGATATAGCAAACCTCCAGACACTGGAACCAACCCAGTTTGGTTTAGTCAAGGGCAGATCATGCCTACTCATCTTGGTGGATTTCTTAGACAAGGTCACTAAAGCAATGGATGAGGCCAAAGTCATTCACACTGCCTACCTTGATCTGGTCAAGGCATTTGACAATACCCACTCAGGTATTGTTGACAAACTCAAGAGGTTAGGTACAAACTCGTATGTCACCCGTTGGATAGACAACTGGCTCACAGACAGGACCCAGGAAGTTAGAATTGGGGAATCCACCTTTACAAAGTGGCCTCCACCTTTCCAAAGTGGCCAGTCACAAGTGGAGCCCCTCGGGGATCAGTCCTCGGCCCACTCTTTTTTTGGCATTTACTTCTCAGAAGTCAAGGCCAATGTCAGTGGTCTCTGGCTGACTAAATTTGCAGATGATTGCAGATTAGGAGCAGTCATTGAATTTCAGACTGACACAAATGCTTTCCAGGATGGGCCGACACAGAAACAACAGGTGTCAGAGCCATGGACTAAAACTAAACGGCAAGAAATGCATAATAGTATCCTTTGGGAAGTCATCCATCCCTGGTAAATATCACACTGACAACACACCCCCTTAGAGTTGACCCAGTAGTCACGGTCTTAGGGACACACAGATAGTAATCTAGCCTTTAATCATCATGTGTCTACAGTGGTGAGGAAATCATTCTATGTTGTACAACTCGTAGACAAAGGTATAGCATCCAAGTCCAAGGAAGTCATTGTTCCACAGTATTCGGCATTCAACAGACCTACCATAGAGTACAACGCCCCATTTGGCATGTACCTAGGCATATCCAACAACTGGAATGTCCCACAGAGGTTCCTCACAAAGAATACAGGGCATAAGTAATATGTCCTACACTGACCACCTCAAGGCTCTATCCATGTATTGTCTCCTTCAGGCTTTTGAGGCGAGATCTATGCCTGGCATACAGGACATTGTCAGACCCCCACTCTGATGGACCTCCTGCATATCCACAAAACAGCACCAGAATTACCCATTCTAAAGACTTAAACCTTGCCAGTGATATAAACAGGACCTGCTGGAGAGATAGATATGTATCCCAGAGACTTCCCAGTCTATGGAACAGGCTCCCCCATCTATGTGAAGCAGAGTTCCTCCCTAACCCAATTCAAGTGCAACTTGGATGGGAAACCAGAAATTCATCCCTGGTTTGGCACCTGTCTCTCTAAAGGACAGAGGTAATCTGTAAATGGTTGATATCCCAGGCCCATGCTTACACTTAAGATATCAGAACTGTCAGATTTAGGATGCATGGCTAGGCTTAAAAAGGCCCTTGTGGTCATTAGCTTAGTAGACACCTACAAACCTCTGAAAAGGGGTTGATGCTAAATCCAGTGCTCAAGGGAACTCAGATGGAAGACTGACAGCAATGCTAAGGTGGTCAAGTAAAGCAAAGGATCAATACTCAGGCCAGATCAGACAAAAAAACAAAGACAGCATTTATAAATCCACAGGAAACAAACACAGAAGGAAGGATGACTGAAGTTATTTAAAAAAAAAAAAAAAAAAAAGGTGAGGATGGTGGGAAGAAAAGGGTGGTGGGAAAAATGCTAGCAACTGCTTAGTGTTCATACACAGGAACAGACAGAGGTATCTCACAGCAAGTCAGTAAACATGCCTTAAATAAGGTGGATGGTCCCAGTCATTTTACAAAAGAAAATGTCTTCAAAAATGAAGATGGACAAGGCAATGGGGCACCAGGAGTGCAACCAGAATCTTATTTTTTTACTAAAACTTCAAAAGGTTGCATCATACTCTGACATTTAAAAATTACACATCTCACTAAATGCCATCCCTACAGACTTAGAGAATGTACATCACTTCTATTTCTTATGCCCAGTAACTCTATAATGGTTACTTAGAGAAATATTCTTGCTTATAAGCATGCTGCGTACAGACCTGTTTTATAGATATCACACAGTTCTGGACACTCTGGTATCTACAAGCCATTATGTTTTTCAGAGATGCTTACAAAAAAAATACATAAATTCAGACACATTAGTGTGCTTCAGTACAACTGACTTCACTCTTCAAGACATCAGTTAACAGTTGGATGGACACATCAATCACGTCTAACAAAGTTCCTTATCTGGGAAATTGGAGCAGTAGGCATGGCTGCATTACAGTTTAGAAATGGGCACAAAAATTAGCAATTGCTGTAAGTATGCAACTTTCTCTTTTATTAGAAGACTGTATTTGACAGCAAAGTTAGACCCTTCAAAAATAGTTGCACCTTCCGTTTGCAAAATGCATCGGACATAAAAATATGTTTTATGTATTCATACCACTAATGAAGCTCATGTCGATCTCTTAATTACTTGTGTGGCTATTTCGAAGAGCATGCTGATTCAATGGATTATTTGATCATGGTGTGACTGATCACTACTTACTGTTGCAATGTATTTCAGCCTAAAATGTAGTTGTGCATTCCCCCAAGACTGGTGGTCAATGTTTTCATGTCAAAAGTGGTAACATACACAGTGTTGAAGCAACCTCAAGCTGAAAATGTACAAGTAAGGGGTGAGTGAAGGACGCACAAGGCTTGCCCTCTGCAAAAAATGGTTCTCTCTCAAATGTCTATTTGCATAAATGCCTGTTTTTAAATTAATATGTTTAGCGCTGATTTACACTTTAGATGATGGGTTTAATGCAGAAATGTATGAGCTATCATATTTGGCCATGGTAGACCCCTTTTATTTTTGATTAACTGATTTTCTTGGATGTGGTGAGTGTACATGTTTAGCAACAAAATACATCTGAATCTAACAAATTTATTATTAAAACAAACTATACAAGTCCTCCTATCCAGCTGCCACAACAATGGCTTTATAGCAATTTTATTCTGTTTACTACTTACCAGGGCAAGTCAGATACTTTGTGTGTATCTCCTTGCTGGCAAATAAGATCCCTTGAACTGACAGTCAAAAATGTTTACTTTTAGTACTAAAACTTTATCAAAACAATGTCTGCATCAAATGGTTATATAATGCACAGTCTGCTGTTATATGAATTAAATCCTTCACTGATTGTGTGTGTGTGTGTGTGTGTACATATTTCTTCAAGAGAATATTCTAAGAATGATGTCATTACAAACGGTTAATTTTGTGACTAATTCTGCCACACTTTCTAGACTTATACTTCAGCAAGGCATTTAGCTTGGTGCCCCACAAAAGTAGAGAGTGCAAATTAAATCTGGGGGAAGGACAGGGGGTAAACACTACCTAGACAAAAGGATGCAATGGTAATCGCAGTGGAGCTCAGTCAGATGAGAGTGATTTCAAGTACAGCAGAACAATGACAAACACTGTTTACAGTGCTTTTTCAATGTCTACAAAACATAAAATAATAGCATAGAGAGAGACTATCATTGGGTGCATCTCGTAAGACGATTTACCCAGCTTCTGAGTAATCCCAAGACTTCTTGAAAGCCTTTCTCCACAACTTTACATCCCACCACCCACTGCAATTTTTTTTTGAGGGTTCACAACCTTTTGTATGAAAAAAACTTTCTCTGGTCCTGGTTAAAACAAGTAGCCTACCAACTGCACCTGTTGACCCCTCAATTTCCTCAATCTCCCAGCTCCAGAATTTTTCCATTCAATATGTTCTGCACCAAAATGATATCACCCTTCTCCCTACACTTTTGGGGTGAGGTACTCTAATCCCAGCATCTGTGGTGGCTAGATCTCTATTGATTCCTATCATATTCTACACAGGCTTCATGTGACAACCTTCTGCACATTTCTTGCCACTATTCCTGAATCACCTTCAAAACTAGATTCTGTACTCGGGACTAACTCACCAGCACATCATTACCTTTGTAGCCCTAAGATATATGCAATGAACTATACAACACAGTACTATACTGCCTATTCCTGCTGCCCTACCTACTTGTGTCTATTCAACCAGTCTTGTTGCACAGATCACTCACAGACCTTTTCCTGCCACAACTTCCAGTTTAGTGCTCACTGCTCCCTAGCTTAAAGCTTACCTTTGCACCATCGATCACAAAGTGTAGCATCAACGCTTGCCTGGATCAAGTCATAATGATTTCTTATCATTTTAAAAAGGACATTGAAAATGGGGGCAAGTTCTGAGGGGTACAGTCAAGAACAGAGTCAGTGTACCATGTAATGAATCGAGTAATTAAAAAAGCCTTAATAAAATACAAAAAGGAACATCCACTGGTGCCCCTTTTTCCAGCTCTACTGTTACTGAGTCACATAACTCTAGCATATTTGTTGGACCTTTTCTACCAGTGAAGCCATTTTTTTATTTTACCCATTTGTAAATCAGATAAATCCACTGGACAAATTGTCCCTTTTCAGGGATGACCCATGAGTACTCTCGTTAAATGACTTGTTCAAGACTCACACAGTAGGCAAATGAAGGTGGAATGAATCAGGATGTGGTAGTTTAGACCCAGAAGCCTTCCTTCCCCCTTCTCAGTATAGTTAGCCTAAGAGGCCTGTAAGTTCCCTGGTCTGTTCCTGCTCCCCCTCCATAAGTAAAATGTAAAACTATGGTTGCTTTCTCATTTGTCAGTATGTTCCTGAAAAACAAATGGCCATTAATCTTTGTGAAGCACTCTTCCAGAGTACTTAGCAAAATGTTTAAGTATTCCATCTGGTATCTCATGTGGACCTTATGTTTTATTCTCCTGCATTCTGGTCAGTTTCTTATCTTCACTCCTCTTTTAGGAAGCTAATTTGCTCATCTATCTTTACTTATCCCATCAAGGTACCCTTTATTCCTTCTGTTTCTTTCATAAATACAGATACACATTCATTTACTACTGCCATACCTTTACCCTTGGCATCTATAACGGCATTGATTAATGCATTTAAATCACCCCCCTCCTTTTCCAAAACATAACTGAAAGATGCTTCTCTCCTCATTTTCTCTCTCAGCTAATTTTCTCTCCCACCAAGATTTAGCATCCCTCTCTCACTTAGCTGCTAACCTTTTCTTGAATTTTCCTCACCCTCTTACCCCAACATTTTGGTCTCCTCCTTCCATTCTTCTAATCCCCATACCTGTGAACTTTGGTCTCCTTCTAAGTTTCCTTTTCCCTTACACAGGCAGACTTCTTGGTGTTCCTCCCAAAACCCTTTCTAAACTTTCTTCACATGTGGTCAGCCTCCTTCCAATCACCAACCTCCTTTTGTACATCTGCCTTCAAACGTTTGTAGACCACCCCTTCTTCATCCCATACTAAGTCAATACTTCAGTTCTCCCATGCATTGCGAACCATTCTTGTCAAAGGACTGTGTGTGGAATTCATCCATAACATACTTCTGTATTACTGCTCTCTTTGCATTTTCTTTTTCTAAGTAGTGTAGTTTTAATGAGTGATTATTTTATATTCACTGATTTTTCACACACTGCACCTGCTGTACCCTAAATAATCCACAGAGTCCAAATAGGTGTCGTATTTCAAATAATGCAGATGCAGTATGCACAGCTCAAGGAATTTTTTACACACACAATGAATGACTGGAATCTTCAAGATATTGCAGCGTCAAACGATGCTAATGGAACACAAAAAATGCCTGAGATTACAAATTTTATGAAGGGTTGGTAACAAAATAAGTTAATGATTAAGCAGTAGCTACAGTGTATCCAGAGGTTATAGAATTGGGTGGTCCTTTACCACCTCTTAGCATACCGTTGCAATGTTCGTATACAACACAATGAATTGTAGAGTACATGCATGCATATTAAATAAGCTGTATTCTCCTATTCGGGTACAAGGATGTTTTTATAAACTCATTCAGGTTTGGACTTGAAATTTACACAGCTTTGCACAGACACCCAGTTAAAAATCACTCCACTTTTTTATTTTATTTTTTAATTTTATTAGATTATTTAGCCATGCAACAAGACAATTATGAAAATTGCAAAATTTGGTTATCCCTATATATATTTCCACAAAAATCTTAAAATTCAAACATACAACTTTCTTGATTATGGTACCACTTTAAAGATACAGTAGCTATGCAAGTCCTTTGGTTTCATAACAGGCATCAAAGCCTTAACCTGAATATGTAGCCACCCACCTGTTGATGTTATTGTATTCCTTTTTTGTCCTCTACAATTTATCTTGCAGGACTGCCACCTGAAACTAAATTGCATCAACCAATAAATAAGTAATGGTGTTCGGTACAATTTAGTGTTCTGACTGATCTGTTGAACTCAACACATACCAGGCTGTATCAGTTTGGCAATGCCATTTACTGCTTTTTAATAGCTATTTTGATGATGCAATAGGTTCTACATGCATTATATCTTAAAGGTATTCAAACATTACAAAGAAGCAAACAAGTTTTGGAGACCTTTATGCTCGTCCACCAAAGGTCTTTGGACAGTCAAAAATCCTTTGCTGTGTGTGCTTTCGCACTGCATCTCCAGCCTACTCAACTCTACCACAACAAATGTACAAGCATCATATTTATCTTGTGCACTGAGGAGCATCTTCAAATTAGAAACCTTACTCCCTCCAAAAAAAAAAAAAATCAATCAATAAATGAGACTATTAGGCCCTTGAAACTAGCATATATCTGAATGCTATCTACAGATGGAACAAGAGAATGCAGGTCACAAGATCATCCAAACTATGAAAAAGACGACTAGGAGGGCCCCCTTCCTTTTCCCTCTTGTTACTGAGCATAATGATTTATTGTTTAAGACTTCTGTCTCACAATTCCAGGGCTCAAGTCTGAAATGCTGGTATATATAGCATTTATCCTTGCACTAGTGGTCTGGTCTGAGACTGTAAATGGTCCACAACAGCCACTTCACATACCTGGTAAACAAAGGAGGAAATTAAATGTAAAATTAAATAAAGGATGAAAAAAAAGTAGATTTATATATATATATATATATATATATATATATATATATGCTTGTCTTAATGGAGCAGCCTTGCCCCAGTGCTAATTCAATATTCTGGCATTCATGCGAGGCCAAGTTCAAGTTGATCAAAGCAGAACTATATACTGGTCCTCAAGCTTTCTTTCCAATACGTATGGATCAGCTACATGTTCTCTCTAACCTTCTCTTTACTGGAACCATTTCTGCTTCTGGTCTGATGTCTACATTTCTGCTTATGTCTCTCAGGATGCATCCTACCACCCCCACCTCAAGCATTTGACCTCCTGCATATCCACAAAACAAATAGCACTACAATTACCCATTCTAAACCTTGACTGAGATATAAATAGGGTCTGCTGGAAAGACAGGTATGTATCCCAGAGACTACCCCTTTTTTTTATTTAATCTATTCCCCTAACCCTACTAAGGCTTCAACAGTACTGCCTGGTCTACTTACATGCGCAGTCACAGATACCCAAATGCCCTTTAACAGGTATCCTGGACATGACCCTTTAGCCTATGTAGTGTGGGAACCTAAGGGGAGTTGCAAGTGGGATCCATCATTCCCTTGGTGATCAGCAACAGCCCCTACCCGAGGGATTGTTTATTGCAATGACATCAAGACATCATCCCCTGCCTGTGTTGACCAAATATGTCCTGCAAGCCTGGTCTTCCCCACAGGTTTCCAGGTATCAGGTTTCCCTAAATTCTTCCCTGAGATAAGACAGATTGACATCAGATGCTGCATCCTACCACCTTGACCAATCCTACTACTGGCTCTAGTCTACTCCTGAATGTGGGTCACCATTGCTGCATACTGATGTCTTTCCTTAACACGAGTAGTCATTTTAGGGGAAAAGGACTAAGTTTCATGCTAAAATGTAAATGTATACAATTAAATGTTTTTCTACGTGTTTTACTCTAAATCCTAGACTAACTGTTCCCTTTAATTCTCCTTGTCACCTCCTTATCCTTACCTTTCACTCGCTTCTACTTCCTGACCATCATCATCAATACTATTCTAGTCTTTTCCTCACGTGCTACTGAACATATCATATTCCTTGCCATTTTGCATATCCTATCATTTGTTCTATTCTAACACATCATCCATTTCTATGCAATGTATATATTACTACGTAATATAAGAGTAAGATATATAACAACGCATCAACCATATGTAGGTTATGAATGACCTTTTGTTTTTATAACATTTGTTGAGCCTTTTAGTCTACTAATAATTAGTGACGTATCTGGAACTTTTCTTCATGGGCCTCTGCTGAAAATGATTACTTAATAACCCAGTCGGACTTTCCCGGTAAACTAATAGGTAGGTACTATGCTATTGGCCCAAGGGCCTACATAAGCCTAGCCAACAAGGTTCCCTGGCTTACACCACCCAAGAAAGTTATTTTCCTGTGCCACTGTCGAGCAGTGACACAGAAGTGATCCCCGGGGTGTATTTCCTATTTCCCATCCACTCATCAAGATTTTTCTTGAAGAATGCTAATGAAGACGTTAGCTTGACATAGATGGGAAGCCTGTTCCAGAGTATGGGAAGTCTCTGGGACAGGAATCTATCCCTCCAGCATGTCCTGTTTATTGTGGTGACAAGGTTTATGTCCCTAGAGCATGTAGCTTGGAGGGATTGGGATTTCCTTAGGTGTAGCATGTCCAACAGCTCTGGGTTTGACATAGCTTTATATGTTAGGCAGAGATCACCTTGGAGTAGGCGATATGCTACGGAGTAAAGCTGGAGTTTTTTGAAGCGCTCAGTTTAGAGCATTTGTTTGAGGCCAGTAATCCTCTTTGTGAGGTACTTCTATGGCCTTTCCAGCTGCTGCAGATGTCTTGTGAGGTACATTCCAAAAGGGGTGCTGTACTCTATAATGGGTCTAATGAGTGTTGAGTAGAGGGGAACAATGACCTCTTTTTCCTGGATGAGAACCCTTTTATGATGAGGTGCGTCACGTAGAAGGACTTCCTGACTACTGTGGCAATGTGACTATCAAAGGAGAGACTACTGTCCACCTGGGTCCCAAGGTCTCTTATCACGCATTCGGTGTTAAGTAGATTGCTGCCTATGTGGTAGTTCATGGGTACAGAGTTTTTACCAAAGGGGATGACACTGCACTTTTTGGCACTGAGCTTGAGGCTATGGCTCTGACACTTGGCATCTGTCTCAGCGAGGCCCTTCTGTAGGATGGCGACATCATTTGGGGACTTGACTATGGCTCCTAGTTTGCAGTCATCTGCGAACTTCATTAGCCAGAGGCCTTCTGTGTTAGCCTGTACTTCAGAGAAGTAGATACCAAACAGGAGAGTTCCCAGGATGGAACCCTGTGGTACTCCACTTGTCACTGCTTTGAGGTCAGATTTTGAGTCTGCAACTTTTACAGTGTGGGTTCTGTCAGTGAGCCAGTTGGCAACCCATCTTGTGACGTAGGGATTTATATCTAGCTTAGTGAGTTTAGCTATAATTCCAGAATGGGGTATGGTGTTGAAAGCCTTGGCAAGGTCAAGATAGGCTGTGTGAACCACTTTACCCTCATTTACGGCTTTGGTGACTGCCTCAAAGAAGTATATCAGGTTCAGGAGGCATGACCTACCTTTCACAAACCCGAACTGGGTGGGATCCAGAGTTTGGAGGTTACCAATGTCTTTGTTTATGAGTTCCATGATGATATGTTCCATGGCCTTGCAGACCAGGCTCATCAGGCTAATGGGTCGATAGTTCCTGGGATCAGTGGTGGTTCCCCCTTTGTGGAGTGGGATAACTGTTGCTGTGCACCATTCAGTGGGCACAAAGCCTGATGCGAGGCTATTGAACATGGTGCTTAAGTGGGGAGCCAGTTTGTTCTGAAGTTTGTGTAAAACGCAGCCTGGGATGTTGTCCAGTCCCATGGATGCTGTGTTTTTGGCTTTAGAGAGTGCAGCTGTTACCTGCATAGTTGTGATTACAGGGATTCTGCATTCTTCCTGTATAGAAATGGGCCCTTTAGGGTGTGAGAGGGGGGTAAAGTTAGCACTGAACCTATCTGCCAGGATGTTGGCAATATCAGTTGGTTCTGTAATTTTCGTGCCTTTGTGCTGCAACTCAGAGCAGATCTGGGTGTTGCCATTGAGATTCTTGACATAGCTATAGAATGCTTTGTGGTTGTCTTTAGAATTATTGGCGATTTTGTTTTCGTAGCTAGCTTTGGAGGATCTTATAAGGGATATCAGCTTCTTACCGAGGCTGACCAGGCAGCTCATCCACTCATGGGATTTTACTCTCTTTTGCAACAGTTTCTTCCTTCTGTTGTAGTTTGTTTATGGCAGGGGACCACCAGATTGGTTTCCATTTTTTGGAGGATAGTGTCTTGGTTCTGTTTGGGATAGCACGATCCATGCACTCATGTAAGTGCTTATAGAGTGCATTTGTGTAGGATTCAGCAGTTGTAACTGTATTGTCCATCTGCATGGGTGTCATGAAGTTCACCACTTCTGTCTTAAGAAGCATGAAGTTGGCTTTGGAGAAAATTTTTACTGTGGTTTCCTTAATGGGGGTGGGGTGGGGGTGGGATGTGGATATCAAGAGTGATTAGCTTATGGTCGGATCGGACCAACGAGGAGTTGACTTTAGGTGTGGAACACCGGTCACTCATGTTGGTAATGACTAAGTCTAGGATATTGTTGCCCCTGGTGGGGGTGTGGATAAGTTGATCCAGGGCATTGGAGTTTATGAATTCCAGAAAGCGTTGAGCTAAGGAGTTGGTACACGAGTAGTTTTCCCAGTTAATGGTGGGGTAGTTGAAGTCGCCCATTATTACGGTGTTTGGTTGAACCCTAATATTTTCCAGTACATAAAGAAAAGAGGAGTGGGAATCCTGGGGCATGGTGGGGGATCTGTAGCAAGCTACAATTTGGATTGCAGTTTTGCCCAGAGTTAGTTGCACTTGGATAACCTCGGATGCATTATGCTGAGCAACTAGCCTGGAGGTGTGGATATCCTTAATGAATATGGACACACCTCCGCCTTTGGTGTTTCGGTCCAGGTTACATGGCTGAAAAGTGTGGTATGAGTCATAGCCTGATAGTGCCAAATAAATTATGGAATGATGTATATCTAACAGAATGATGAGGGCAGAAGACAATGCTGCCATGGAAAACAATCAAAGGCATTGACTGGGTGTATTGGTTCATCCACAATTTATCTTCAGAATAAAATCTGGTTTATTATGCTGCAATTAATGAGGTGTCTACAAGACACAAGTCCAGGTAATGAAATATACTCTCAATGCAAGCATTTTAAAGTTTTCAGGGAAATGGCTGACTGGGTATGGGATTCATCTATATTTTACCTACAATAAAAGCTGTTTTAATGTGATGCACTTAAAAGGTGTTTACAGGCACAAGTCCTTAAAATATTGCACATTCAAACGCATTACAGCACACAATGGAAATATTCAGGTTTGACTTGGAAGGTAGATACTTACTTTCTTTCCTCCTTGCTCCAAAGCCTCTCTGTTATTATTTAGCTGTTAAATGCTGAACCTCTGACAAAAGTTAACACATGGTAACTTTATAACAAAAGCATAGACAAAAATCAGTGAAACTATAAATTCTTAAAATCAAGGGCCATGACAATTCATTGCCTTGTACAAATTTATATATATCAACTGAAAGAGCATGCAAATCCAGAACAGCATTCTCCCAATTGATTTATTGCTGCACATTCAGGCTTATTACTGACATTTGGAATGTTTCTTCCTGAACTGCAGTGGCACTTGTGTGGGAAGTCGGTTAATCATTGTACAGATTTATCAGGAGGTATGAATACAAAGACCTTCCCCTATTCCAGGGCATGAGTATGCACACACAGACACATACAAACAAACATACACAGAATATTGTATTTAATTAGAATGTTTCATTACTCCAAATATCAGAACAGTAGAGAACTGTGTGCAGGTCACATTTTTACTGGTTGTTACTCTGCACTGACTAACTTGCCACATGACCAGCATTGAGAAGCACACCCAGCACTGTCCCCATTCTTGGCGTGCATCTTATTGAAACAGGCTTTTGGCAGTCATTAATCTTCACTGTTTTTGAATTCTTTAATGACCCTTTCTGCACAGCAAACTCCTTTACTTTATTAATGGTCAGCTGAACTCAGTGCCCCCCCCCCCCCCCAAAAAAAAAAAGAAAGATGAGCTAAGGTATGCCTAAACCTCCCTTGCATTCCAAAAATAGTATAGACGCCTATGTGCCTTTGCTTTGCAGCAGATTCATTTTTTTTTTGGAAACAGATTAAAGACTCTAGTTTGTGTTTCTCACCTAATGATGGAAACCTGGATTTTTTTTGGTGAACATTTGACTGCAAAATTTTGTGTCCTAGAGAGAGAGAGGGAAACAAGGAATTTGTCCATCTCAGATATCAAAAATGACTCATTACACCCTAACGTATCTCATGTCACCAAAATGGATTAGTCATACTTAAGAATGCAGTGTCTGCTACATACACCACACAGTAACATTTGACAGCTAATAAAACTGGGGGAAGTTAAGGGAGTAAAAAGCCACGCAAACATTGCTTGTTATCTTGAGAATGTTTTCTCGTTCACCTAAAGGGAAGCTAATTTCCAGATGTTACATGCTAGATGCAAAAGGAAGAACCTCAAAAACCTGAAGCAATGCTGAAGAAAACATGCCCTGGTAATTGCTACACGGTAGAATGCCCTGAAGGTAATTCATATGACTACAGGAAATTACTTACATGTACACCGCCCTACAAATCATTACACTAAGCTTCAGTCTTCACAGAAGAGCAACTCCTCTGGCCACCAAAACAAGATAAAGCAAAACGCACGTTTGTGGGCAGTATGAGGCCCAAAAGCAAGTCCATCTCAATAAGAGTATACAATTTTGTGTATTTAATCAGAATCAGTCACCTGACTTATGCAGCTGCCCAACACAAGCTTGGTGGGCAAAGAATTACATAACAGAAGGTCTGTTCTGGAACAACATTCCTAATCAATATTGTTCATAACATTGTTGTAACCTTCTCATAGATTCCTAGTGGTTGATTTGATGCAAAAGCTTCCAGATAACAATATGTATCCATAGGAATATTAAGTCAGTCCATGAATGGCCCTGTAAAATCAATATGGATATTTTGCAATATAGCATGGTGGTTCTTCTCATGGGAGTAACTACGCCTGGGGTGGAGCATTTTGGATTATATCAGTAAAATGTTGTACTAAGTTTTCAGTTTGCTTGTCAATACCTCTCCAGCATAAAATCTGCAAAAGGGATTCATTTTCTGAACAAAGCCACTCCACTGCATATCAATTTAATACATTTGCATAGGTGTTAGGCTGTATAGTGACCCCTCCAAATATTTAGAGAGGCAGAGCATAGCTTTTCCAAAATTTACATTTATTAAAAAAAACCTTGATGGCCAACTGACTGGTGTGACGGATTCAAAGTCTGTGCTTGCTTGGCCGTACATAGCATGACACTAGTGCAGAGCCAATCTCTTCTGTTGTGGCCATCATGTGCATTCAAAATGGCTGCACACTCGTAACACTGAAGAGCTGGTATTGGTGGGAAGTTTCAACTATTAATTGCAACTCAGTCCTCCCTTATTCTTAACAGGTAGACAGAGGGAACAGTGATGAATTCTATTTGTGACTGACTGGCTCTTCTTATACTGTGCCAGGTGTTCCCCCTAATAGCTTACACCTGAACCAGCTGCCTCCTCTGTCCCAAACTAGTTATGGCTTTGGTTCATAGGTCACTATAGGCTCTTAGATAATTAACAGGCTAGCTGCCCTTGTGCAGCATTTTAAGCCTAGACAATTCCCCTTGGTGAGAACCCAGCCCTGTAACTCCTTGCCTGTCAGGTAAGCACTTGAATCATTATGCTAATCCCTAACTAGAGATGCAGCTTGACAGAGTGGATGGAAGAATAATTTAGTTAACAGTTTTTGTAGCTGGATGGCTAGGATGATGCAACTTTACAAGTAATGCTCATCTTATCGTGACTACATTTTTTAGTTGCAATATTTTCACATTAGAGTTAGAGCATTTATCTGCAACATGCTGTGCTATGTACATTTCTATTAACTTCTCAAAGTTTCCTAGCTAGTATACATACACACTGTATACACAATGCTTTAAATTTATAAGGTTGTCTTTGAGCCTCAATGTCTCTGACAGTCAGGAAAAGCAGTTTTTTTACTGTTTGCAGTGTCATCTGTTTTAATATGTTAAACTTTTCATATGATTCAAGTTATATTACTCCCTAATTTCTTGCTGCATCTGAATCTTACACCTTTAGTCAGGGATGTGGCTCTAAGGGGTCTCTACTCAGTTAATCAGCAAACACATAACCTTGCATTACTATACCTGAACGTGATACGCTATACAATTACCCCTGTGGTTCGATACAGTAGCATTGTTTGATAATGATAATCATCAGGCTGAGTTGTGTTCATTTTCTGGAAGACTGCTTTCATTAGCAACAACCAGTATCAATAAGGAAAATAAGCATGTGCTTAGGACACCAAGGAAACGGGGCACCAGAGATTTTTCACCTAGCTATTATGCCAGCCTTGGGCATTACCTTTTTTACTGCCACATGTTACTTTAGTCGATTCTTTTGTGATTACCATTACTTGCAGTGTCCGACTTTACTCTGCATTGTTATTTATTTTCTTTGACATGGTGGGTGACCAAAGTTTCAAGAATTTAAAGGTGTCAGACCCGTTTCCCTTTCACTGCATGACAGGTTTGCTTCCTTCGAGTGTAAACACAGGTTAGAGTCCCAACTAGCATTTAACACAGACGGATTTGCATCACTGCTCCTTAAACTCATTGCCCATTTCTTTACCCAATTTTTCACATAAATAAGGTATTTTTGTGAACATGATTTAAAGCCACATATCTGAAGTAATAATTCATTGATATGCAAAGGACTGCTGTAAAGAGCAGTACAAAATATTGCCACAAAGTTTGATCTTGAAAGTGAAACATCTGTCTCAATCATTACTTCTTTTACAGCTACTCATAAGAAATAATGTGACATCTACAGAAAAAGAGAGAGTATAATATGGTAATATAATGTACCAGTAAAGCACAAGTTAAACGAAATGATGACATGAACAGAAACATGGCTAGTTCTACTACTTTTTCATCTCGTGTTTTTGCATATTTGGGTTATTGTCTTATTTTTATTTGTCAGTATTGCATTATTCATGTGTGCTTTGTATTCTTTTTATAACTGGTGTCTCTCTTTAAAGTGTTTGTGTGTTTTTATCTATTTATTACATTTGTTAACCGGGTAGTGTCCGACTGGGCCAGAAGCCCATTTTCAGCGAAGGCCTGGGTAGAAAAGCTCCACATGTAGTAACAAAGCTTACAATAATAATAACAATACAGTAGCCAGTACAAAATATAAACAGTGTACACAAGTATACAGAGTCTCAAGTACAAGCCATTGTAAACTTATACAGAATACTAATTACAAAGACAGTAAGCATAAAATAAATTTAGAGACAGAATGCATGTATATAAACAGTGACGTAAGAGACAGGGAGTTAATTACTATTTCATATGCATGTACAGTATGGCTGGAATCAAAGAATCCCTGTCCATCAATTAAAACAGGGTGAAAGCTGTTATGGATCAGCAGAGTTTGAAGAGAGATGGAGGGAGGGAGTATAGTAGGAGGTAAAGTAGAGAAATAAGGTAAGGTACAGGAGGTAGGAAGAAATTAGCTTGACGAATGACAGGAGCAGAGCCAGTGTTTGGCTAGGTAGTTCTTTAGGAGGAATTTGAAATTGTGGTGGTGAGGATTTTGTGTGATGGGCTGTGGAAGAGTGTTCCATAATCTGGATATTTTTGTGGGAGTAAAGGGAGTCGCCGTGGTAATTGTGAGAGTGAGAAACCTTTAGCATTAGCTTGTTGGAGGATCTGAGGGACCTGGAAGTGGTACTAGGTTGGACAAAGTTAGACACAGTGAAGCTGTTACTGGGTTGATAGATTATTTTGTGGGCCATGGCCAATTGGTTGAGTGATGGAAGATTAGGGAGTTCTAGCCAGTTTAGCTGGGATAGGGCAGTGCAGTGGTGAGTCCTGTATGGCTGATTAGTGGCAAACCTGGCAATTTTGTTGTAGCAAGATTCTAGGTTATTGATCTCAGTCTTACAAAGGTTTGTGAATATTTGAGAGCCATATAGGAGGGTGGAAAGCAGGTGCGACTGAGCAGTGGCTATACTGGCACTCTGAGTAAGGTATGGTTTAAATTTGTTTTTGAAGACTATAATCTTAGTTTTGTTTGGGTTTAGTATGAGTTGATGCTGTCAGAGGTATTTTTCTATGTCGTGAAAGGAAGTTTGCATTTTTGTTTGAAGTTTACGTGGTGAGGGGGCTGAGCATACACGTGTGGAGTCATTAGCATACTGGACAATGTGGGCCAGTTGAGTTGCTGAGCAGAGGCTGTTAGTAAATATGGTAAAGAGAAGGGGACCAAGAATGGAGCCTTGGGGTACACCGACTGAGATGGGGAATGGGGGGGGGGAGACTGGTTGCCCACTTAGTTGCTTGCTGATGATTAGAAAGATAACTATGAAACCAGGTTAGGCATGCATTAGTGAGGCCATAAGATGAGAGTTTCTCTAAAAGTAGTTGATGAGAAACAGTGTCAAAGGCTTTGAACATATCGAGAAAGATAGATGACACGGACTGACCTTTGTTTAGGAGATGATTAATGGTGTTAGTGAAAGATATTAGAGCTGTCCTAGTACTATGTTTTGGTCGAAAGCCATGCTGAGAGCTAGACAGCAGGTTGTGACTAAGGAGGTGGTGTAGGAGTTGTTTGTGGATGCATTTTTCTATGATTTTTGTGAGGGGGGATGGCTATGGGACAGTAGTTGGTTAGTTCCCTGGAGGGACCACCTTTGTGGAGGGGAATGATGTGTGATATTTTCCAGAGAAGAAGGATGTACTGTTTTGTAATGGAATGATGGATTAAAACAGATATAGGGTAGGCAACAGAAGGTGCCACAGTCTTTAGAAATTCTTTAGGAAGTTGGTCAGCAGCAAGACAGCAGGGTTTTAGCTTGGTTAGGAGTTTTTTTATGTAGCCAGTTTGAATGGGCTTAAAAGTGAGAGGGTTGGGGTTGCCTAGGGTAAGTGGGAATGGTAAGTGGCTGGGTGCTCTGGGAACCTAGTAAGGTGGTTATGGAATTTATAAAGTGGGAGATAAATTGAGTGGCTATAAGGTCAGTGTTGTTAGAAGAGACAGGGGCTGGGGTATGACTGGGGCTAAGGAGGTAGTTAATGCTTTTCCAGAATTTTTGGGGGTTGTTTAGGTGTTTTTGTTGACTGGTTTGGAAGTAGGTTTGTTTGTCCTTTTTGATTTGCTTCTTAGCTAAATTCTGAAGCTGTTTATATGCTAAGAGGTTGGATGAATCTTTGGCAGTCTGGTAACTTGACCATGCTCTTTTGCTATGTTTAAGTAGCAGTTTGCTGTCAGTTGATAGCCAAGGTAGATCCTTGACTCTTTGGCGTACCTTTCTAGTGGGGGCAAGACTATTAAGTATCTTAAGGTAGGTGTTGTTAAAGTACTGGACAGCCAGGTCTAGATGGAGGTGTTTAAGTGGTGACCAGTCACATTGTTGAAGTAATAGGTTAAAGGTAGAGGGGGAGAAAGTTTTTGTACTACAGATGTATTTGTAGGAGATGTTACTTTGAGTGTGTATGCATTTTCTGTAAAGAAAGGTTGGAGAATAGTTAATAAGGAAGTCTGGCAGGCATCCTGCTTGGTAGTGTAGCTTGCGGCAGATAGTCAGAATCCAGTCTAGTTTTGCTTATTGGAATGTTTGTCTGTGCGAGTTGGACAGGTTATGGTTGGAGTGAAATTGAAAAGGTTTATGAAGGTTGAGGGGGTACTAGATGAGCAGGAGTGCTAGTCAAGATTGAAGTCACCAAGAACTATAGTTTCTTGGCTGAAATTGCTAGATACCCAGGACTATAGATTTTCAATGGTAGGAAGACTATTGCCTGGAGGGAGATCATCTTCTTTCGGCTTTTCCCAGTTAGGGGTCGCCACATCAGATCACCTTGTCCATCCTGGAGGGAGATCGACAGCGATAATTATGTGTGGTTTTTTTTTTGTTTTGATTTCAAGGCGAGTTGTTAGGACTTCGGAGTTGGGTAGGCACAGTTAAGTAGTTCAGTTCTGAGGGTGTCTTTAAACATAATGGCAACTCCACCGCCTCTTTTGTCTAATCTGTTCTGTCTAATGATGTTACATCTGGATATAACTTCACTAATAGTGGCCTTTATTTTTAATTCAAACGGATTATATGCAAGTTGTAACCCATGAAAAAGTATTTAGGCATTTATGAATTTCCTTACAATTTTCAGATTTTTCAAAGAGTTAACTGGCAAATTTCATTGATGGGACTAGGCTGTTTCAAAGCTGAAATTACAGTTGTTACTGTTTATGCATTTTGAGGGATAGTGGCCTTTATTTTTAATGCCAATATCCGGTAACAGCTTTCAGAGATTCATCCAGACTCCACCCATTATCCAACAGTAATGTAAACAAATCTGAAGCTGAGATTTACTTCATGTTTATGTTCTGATGGGCCTAGCTTCTAAGACAGTTTTTTTACCTTTTTGATGCCAACACCAACAAAACTGGACAAACTACTAGGCAGTCAGCAAGTCGGCTACTGCTTGCAGTTTAGGATGTTCAGTCTTTTGTGCATTACCTAGTGTCTGTAGCCCACTAGTTGGGAACCACTGTCCTACGATAACTTTATGACCATCTTTGTCTTAATGCAGACCTACAGTTCAGTGTTTGACTGTCTTAACACCTTCCTGCATGAATTTCGTTGCTTTTGTAATCTTTATAAATATACATGATCCATCTTTTTTTAATTTTTGTTTGTGTATTTTCAGATTGCAAGATGAAACATTCATTTAACTGGTGCACACAAGAGAAAACTGTAATAAAAAGGCCTTGGATTTACTGGCCAAGACTGGAAAGCTAACTATCCTTTTTCTTCCCATTTTAAAGTTAGAACACCATGATGACATTGAGAAGTCACAGGCTGACATCAACTGGCACAAGTCCAACTACTGATCTCACCTTGCCTGTAAATTTGCTTGCTCTCTCTCTCATGGAACTGTTGATGCAAGATTCTCTATGAGACAGTCCGAGGTTGAAATAATTGCTAGAAATGAAAATCTAATAGATCATGGTGAAATGATGGTTTGCAAACGATGATGTAAATACAGCAAAAGATCCAAGGTTATGGTTCGATTTCTCTGCTGATGATGTGGTTTGTTGGATTGTTTGTGGTGACTGCCAACATCACAACATCCCATTTGGAAATCTTGACAGACTTTCAATAGTGGCTAACCAACAAGATACTGGTTACAAAGACTTTTCTTTGGGGTATAAGCCAATGATGAGCAATACAGGAGAGAATGGTTGCTGTATTCACCATCATCAGCGTCAAGGTTACCACTTTATAAACTTTTATGCTCCTAAATGCTTCTTGCATTTTGTTGTAAGAGAAGGATTTAGTGACTAGTGAAGTACTATTAACTGATCATCACGAAAGACGCATTACATAGTGAGACTCTACACATCCTTAACTCACAGACATGGTTTAGGCTTGCAACAAAAGTTGGAAAAACAAATTAAAGAAGAGTTCAGTTACTGGAAATATGGCTTGCAACATGTAATAGCAGTGATTTGTACAACAGCTGAATATGGACAGATGAACAAACTGGTACAATGAATAATTAAAATAATTAAATAAATTAAATTTTAATAATTAAAAGATTGTACAATGGCAATCTTTTAGGGCTGCTTGAACTCAGTCAATTTGATCCATTTTTTGCAAGGCACATTTCGAAATATGGAAAATCTGGAAAAGGAAATCCTCCTTGCCTGTCCAAAACTACTGTGAAGAACTCAAAGCAGTGGCTCAGAAGGTCCGCACGTTCAATGTTGTGAAGTAAACTCTTATGGTTAGTTTTAGCCTGTTAGCTGACGCAACAACAACTCTATTATGTACAGATCAGTTTGGTGCATAAAAGATGGACTGTAACCTAGAATGATGCCTCAATACAAACAGAAAATGATTGACTAACAATTGGCTTAGTTTCTGGTGTCATTCCAGGGGGATCCAGTACCAGATGGTTTGGGAAGATGTGATTGGCAGACCATGAAGCATTGCCAGAGATGGCCTGCATCTGTCTCACTTGGGCTTCAGGTTTCTGGCAAAGGCTCTTGCCACCCCCATAGTGCCTTTTTTAGGCAAAGTGTGAGGTTAAAACTACCAACATAAAAATTTCAACAAAACGCAAATTAAAGGTTATGCTGCTAAATGCTAGGAGTCTAAACATGAAACTGCACTCATTGCAAACATTCTTACCCTTGGAAAATGCTGACATCTGTGCAGTCACAGAAAGCTGGTTCAAAGCTGTGGACAGCACCCCAGCCTTACCTGGTTACTTATCCTATTATACATTCAGACCCCAAACTGTGGGCAGTAAAGCCAAAGGAGGTGGAGTTTCAATATATATTAAAGACGTACACACCTCCAGGCTGGTCATACAGTATGATGCACAAGTGCAGTTAACCACTGACAAGACCCAAACACAAATTATAGCTAGCTACTGGCCCCCAAATCTGACTCAAGATGCCCAATCCAACCATCTGGACCTCTCTGAATCAAGATTCAACCCTTTACCCTGATCCTGGGTGACTAACTACCCAAACATAGACTGGAAGTACTACTCATGCCAGAACACAAATGCCCAGAGATTCCTCAATTTAGTCAATGCAAATGCCTTGGAACAGCTAGTTGATACCCTCACAAGAGGTGATATCTTGGACTTGGTATTTAACTGTGAAGGCTGGCAGCCTAGCTAGATAGAATAATTCTGTCATTTGCAAATATTAATTATAAGCCACAGGCTTGTTCTCTTAAATGGAAGAAAATTGTGTTAAATGTTGAACGTCAAAAATGTAACGGTGCACTCTGCTGGAAAAAAGCTGATAAGTCAAGTCTTGTATGACTGTTTGATCTCAAAGTCAGAGCTGTGATGTCTGGATCAGCAGATTCTTTCTATTGTTTTGAGACCAGAGTTAATTGCTAGATTTTACATATATAATGTCTGTAATTGATGTGGTTTCCTGACAAGGTGCAAGATGTCACCAAGATGTAACAAATTATGCTCAGTTATTTATATTTTTGTACTTGTACAAGTTTGACTTTTTACTTTTATTATTGTATACATTTGGATTTTTCTCCTTGGGTCTCTGCTGAAAAAGGGCTTTCTTTTGCAGAGTCAGATAATATCAAATAAATAATGTTAAACTCAGTTTCTGTTAGCCTGGGAACCAAAGAATGATGTAATCTAAAATGAATCAGCAGGATGTATTATCAATTTAAAAGACGGTCTCAGAGAGAGAGAGGGAGAGAGAGAGAGAGAGCGAGCGGGCATTTTGAATTTTGTCTAAAGCTGACAACTCACCAGTACTCTGCTTTTGCTCTATATGTAAGTTTATTTAGAACTGTGATTGCACTTAGGAAAAGATAGAAAATAGTAAGTTTAGTCTAGATGTTTTCTATATTTATGTCAGAACTAAGCATTTTCCTGTGATGTCTGATCTCCTGACTAGCACTGTATAGTAAGAAATCTTGTCTTGTGTATTTAATATTTTTAAACCTTTCAATTGTCTGTTTTGTGTAGAGATAATTTAAGCTCTAGAGTACATTGCATGTATATAGTGATACTGTGTAAAGCCACTCCAGTAGTCTTGCTGCTCAGTCACACTGACTATTTGGATAATAATGCACAGTAATAATTGGACACCCTTTGGTAAGGGCCTTTTTAGTAGCTGATATTAGTGGTTGGTGTCAGCTGGTACTACCTTATAGACTGGCAGGAAGGGGCATAGGTGGAGAACCTGTGCCAGCCTTCCCCAGGAGTGTCTGTGTTTGTATATAACTCATATCTTAACGTGTGTGTGTCAGCTACTTGGGCAGGGACACAAAGCACTGGTTGGACAGAGGGTGCTGGAGGTTTTAGCTTGACTACTAGGCTGAGATCTGGACCCTATAGCTGTGCCAGTGGGGAGTCATATTGGGGATCTGAAGAGAAAGGAAGAAACCAGACCCAGACTGACTGTGATCTCTGTGTACTCTTAAGTGAAATTGTACTTTACTGTGTGTGTATTTGTTATCCTTCCCAGTGTGGACGCCCCTCACTGGTGTTAGTGATGAGGACTGAGGCTCCTTGATTACTGGGCCAGTGCACGGGTGTCACATTAACCATCATGAGTAACCCCTGCAGTATCATCCTCCCTGGTAAGATAGGAACATAAAGAGATCACTTTAAAAGTCACCATCTCCCCCTGACCCCCCTCTAGCTACAGTCAAACAAAAAACTTCTTCAAAGCTGATTACAGCCTCCTGAGGGATGGTACTGATAGATTCACAGCCCCATCCTCCTCTCTATAGCTGGCACCAGTATCCAAAACTACACCAAAGCACTATATGAACATTTACATAGATGCATGGAATCAGGATTATGCGACAAGACTAAGTTATGCTCTGCAAGGAAGACTAAACCTGTCTGGTGGACATCTTCAATAAATAAGCTCTATAACAAAAGGAAAAAATTGCCATCCAGGGCCAAGAAGGAGCAGGTACCCAACTGGAAGCAATCTCTCCTTAGCCTGAACAAGCAAATAAGAGCACTAGGGAAATCCTCCAAAGCAAACAGAGTCCAAATTGGCCACATCTACTAGAAACAATCCTAAGGCCTTCTTCACATATGTCTGCAATCTCCAAGGAAGCACACAGAACATTTCAGAACTGGTGGTCAAGGACACCACATACACAAATGCCGTAGATAAAGCAAACATGCTGGCTGACAGATTCAGCAAAAACATCACCCCTCTGTCTCCCACATCAGTAAATCAGGACATCCCCAGGTACCTGCCCCATGAAACAGGTCATCACTGTTCTCTCAAAGGCAAAAAATACAGCCTGCATAGGAACTGATAACATCCTAGGCTGCATCCTACATGAACTTAGACAGTAACTTGAAGCACCATTAGTTGCCCTATTCAACCAACGCCCGAGTACATGCTTCATGCCAGCTGAGTGGAGGGTAGCCACTGTCACCCCTTTGCACAAAGGTGGAGAGTCCACTGATCCATTAATGTATAGACCCACCAGCCTAACTAACCTGATCTGCAAGGCCATGGAACGGATTATCATGAACCTCATTAACAAGGACATTGGCAACCTCCATACAAACACTCAATCCCACAGTTTGCCTTCGTCAAGGGGAGGTCATGTCTGTTAAATTTGGTCAACTTCTTTGAGACAATCACCTAAGCCATGGACAAGGGTAAGACTGTGCACACTGCCAACCTTGACCTGGCCAAAGCCTATGACACTATTCCCCACTTGGGCATAAGACAATCTCTCTCAACTAGGCACCAATCCATATGCTACCAAATGGGTAGCTAACTGGCTCACTGGTGTCAGGGATGAAAAAATATGGAATGTGGAATTTTTGTAATCTAATATCAGTAACTGAACAATTTGAGATTAGACAAGTTATTTATAGAATAAAAGGCACATTTAATTGTTCTACTAAAGGTGTGGTATATTTGGCAATATGTAAAAGATGCCCAGCATACTACATTGGCAAGACAGAGAGAAGTTTAAAAGATAGGACATATGAACATCAGTATGCTATAAGGAAGGGTAAGACTTTGAATCTGTTGGCCAAGCATATTTCTGATAATGAGGGTCACCACTTTCATTATTTAGTAATTGAGCAGGTAATGCATAATCCAAGGGGTGGTCCATGGTCTCCAACTGGAAAAAAGGGAGGAGTTGTTGTTGTTGTTTGTCTTTCGGCTTTTCCCAGTTAGGGGTCGCCACAGTGGAACTCTGGTCTGCTAATGATTGGCAGTAGATTTTCACGAAAGCTGAGGTGCCAGCTCAACGTCCAAGCTTCAACGAAGGCACGCCCATTTACACATGTCTTTCGAATGCCACCCAACCGTGGGGAGGACATGCAGACTCCACACAGAAGGCACTCCCCATACTCCAGCTGAGAATCGAACAGGAGAACCTCTTGCTGTGAGGCAACAATGCAACCGCTGCACCACTGCTGCATGTGGAAAAAAAGAGAGTTAATGCGGCAAATTACATTGAATGCTTATGCATGGCCAGGCGTTAATGAATATAGTTCCATTAACAGTGTTTTAAAGCTCAAGGCACTTAGTAGACAGTGTTTATATTATTTGGGATGTATAAACAAGTTATGGGTAATTTATATTGTAGTATGCCATAACTGGTTAGTAAATGACTAAGGGACTCTGAACCAGCAACCATATTTTTGTAACTTAAGTATATAGTGGGATTTTTTTTTTCTTTAACATGATTTTAAATAGTTATGTAAGATTAGAACATTGGAAAGATGTATTTTATATTAAATATATTTGAGCATTAATGTAGGACTGAATTTAGTGCAATTTGTTTTTTAATTTTTGGAAACTGACATCACTTCCAGTTATTTGTGTAGTATGGTGGGCTATTTAAATGTTGTTGCTCTTTCTGGAAAGCTATGTGATGAAGTTTGAATATTTTCAGCCGAAAGCACACATGTATTGTGTTTTCTATTGAATTAAAATTATTTGGTTCTATTAATTGTGCCAGTCGGCATTGCTTTGTTTTTATCAGTTTGTTTCGGTTTTATTTACACTAAGTGATGACTCAAAGATTTAAAGCAGTTACAAAGGAAATACTACCAGTTGTTGATTACAGTATAATTTAACCTCACAAACTTATCAGAAAGAAGGTACATAATGAAAGAGATGCACAAGAAGTTGATCTCTATGCTAGAGATAAATTTCACATCATGACCTTTTATACAATTATTGACAAAGTAGAAACACAGATGGGAAAAGGAAAGAACGAGGTGCAGAAATAGCTGACATTTTCTTTTCACTTCATTTGCTAAAACTGAAATGTACCGCTCATTGCTCTGAAAAGCTAATTGATGCTTATACAGAGAATGTGGACACTAATCTCTGCTGAACTTCAGCAGTTTCAGTCATATGGATGTCAAAAGTTCTGTGTAACAAAAACCTACACAGAACAAAAAAAGCCATATCCAGTCATGCTGAAATTATAAAACAATATTATAAGACAAATTTGAGTGTGCATTTCCAAATGTAGATATTGCCTTGCATATATTTTTTAACATTAACGGTCACAAATTACACAGCTGAGTGTTCATTTCTCAGCTCAAGTATATTAAAAATCCCATTCAAACAAACATGTGACATAGCAGGCTGGATGCCACATCTCTGCCAAGTATAGACGCACATTTATTATACCAAGTTAATTTTGAGGACTTGATCAAATACTTTGCAATACAGAATTCTAGAAAAAAAACTTCTGAAATTTATACAAATATAAATCTATAAGAAAATTATTTATTTATACTGCTTACTGCAACTTATTTAACATAGTTGCAGAGTCTGGCCTGGAAGAAAACTAAAAACATTACAAATTTTCAAACTCTTATTTCACCTTCAAGATGCAAGTGGAAGGCTGGGCAAGGAAGGTACTGGTTAGGCTGCGATTAAAGTATCAGTTAATCCTTATCTGCCCCTGGCAATAATAGTTAAACTACAAAAGATATCCCTAGCGGATCTATGGCTGCTGCCTATTCTGCTTTCCCATGTGGTAAATATGACAGCCCAATGTTTCCAGGTTTCTTGGTTCCTTTGAACTCTATCATATGATTGTCCATTGAGGAAGTGACAAACAGAGCAAGTAGTAATCAGTATTCTTGATAAAAACGCATGCTTAAAACAAATGATTTATTGCTCATGTGAATCTTTTTCCAGAAAAACACAGGCCAAACTTCTTTACTCATACCACCAACAGATCAGGATAAGGGCTTCTGGCATAGTACACTAACATCTAAAATTCAGCTTTCATTGGAGATCACGAAGCAAACCACTCCCTCTCACACCATCCAGGGGCCTGTGAGAGAAAAAAAAAAACACTGCCAAGTCCATAAGCTGAAACAAATATCAATTCAACAGGCATTTAAGGTTAGCATACTAGATTAAGAGCTTCTCTATGTGAGCATATATCAAACTAAGAGGCAAGCAAGGTTCAAGGCACGTTAACACATCTGACATCTTATCAAGTGTCACATTGGTTAGTTTGCTGCTCTCTTTTAGGTAGACTCACACTGTAGCAATATATTCAGTGAATGAAGATTCATGAAAGCCATCCTAGCCATTCTGCTGCACAGCTTCAGTTTTATTTTGCAACTTGAGCAGTCCACCTTTTCAACTTAATGCATGCAATGAGAAGCTTCTTCATTGAAGAGCCCACACGTATCTCTATTACAGCAACGGCCCATACGCACTCACCCTATCCAGGACTATGTAGGGACTCTTCAGTGGGGTCAGCCATCATCTCTTCCTATCACCAGAATACTTTGAAGGATACACTGTGTAGCAGAAATCCTTAAAGTACTGAACAACTGCTTTTTGCTAAGTGGTTGGCATAGATTCCACTCAAAAATATTACAATGAAATAAGACTTTATGCATGTCAACAGTCAAAGCTTGCTTAGAACGTCACGCTAAGTCAATTTTTTTAAACATCTTCCTCCAACTTCCCATCCCACATTAGGGATTCAGAAATGTCCCCCGAGTTGTGGTAAAGTGCCACAGGCAAAGTTAATAGTAAATTCAAAATTACCATAGAGTTGAACATATCCTGTCTTTAGTACATGCACTGTTGGTAGGGTCCTCTGGCTCTTTCATCATAAGCAGCCTTCTAGCACTTTCTACATGCTATGATTAATGCTTTATGTTCAGCCTGAGCACAGGTGTCAGGCACTGCAACAACTTTGTTTAAACTTGGTACTGGAATTTTGTTACATCAGTGCAGGCCTTCATGCCTTTTAATAACCCCATTTCATAAAAAGTGTTGCTTTTCATCTACCAGAAATTGCAGCAGTTTTCTTTAAGCTGTACAACTACTGACACCATTTAGTGATCACAGACTCGTATCTGGGCAAGGCATTAGTCCATTTTACTCTTATATCTACTTTCTGGCAAACAATGCAAGCCTTTCTTGATTGCACCAACAAGTTTTAACTTATGTTTTATCATACTTCAACTGTCCAGAGTATCGCAGTATGTCCAGATTTTTCCTCATATGTTTGGTCTGTCCCGCATAAAATTCGTGTTCTAACAAACCGAGAATAGCAGTCACTAATAACAGACATTTGACTTTCAGATTTCATAACATTCAGAAAATGAAAGCTAATGCAATATCGGTTACTTTACAGATGTTCTAAGTTTATAAGACAGTACAGTTGTGTAAAATCTTACCATAATGGTAGATGTCCTTTTCTGCACTGTTGCAGCATACTTTACTAAATGGATTCACTGCCTAGGGTAACCCAATGTCCAGCCAGTATACCAAAACCGTAGGATTTTAAGGATGTCTTACATCACACATATGCACCCTGCTCACAGCATAGGGCCATAAAGGTGACATATGGATGTACAGATCTCAGAAATGAATAGTCCCAGAAAAAACAGTCCAAGAAGTAGAGGAACAACATATGCATCCAGAAGGAAAAAATGGGAGGAGGGAGAGAATACTCCAACAGTGAATAGAAGGACATCTACTGTTATGCAAGATTTTACACAACTGTACTATGTCCTTCCATGTTACTGTTACAGTATTCTTTACTAAAGGGAGAGTACAGAAGTGCAAAAGGAAACTTGGGAGGACGATGGCCCAGCAGAGCCCTCAAGAAATTCAAGCAGGATAGCCCTAGCAAAGCCAGCTCTTGCTCAGGAAACATCCAATGTTGTAATGCTTAGTAAAGGTATGGGATGATCTTTTACAGAAGCAGAAAGACATTTCCCATAAAAAGGAGTAACAAAAGGAAAAGGCCTTAGAGATCCCCGAAGAAATTGTTTGCTTAGAAACAGCAAAAACTAGAGATCCAAGATAAAAAGAAACAACGTTTCTTGACTTATTAACAGCCTTAGTCTCATCCAAATAATATCTGAGTTGTCTATGCAAATAATCCAAGGTATGAAGAACCTTCTCACTGGCAGTCTGCAGAGAAGGAAAAAAGTGGGCAAATTAATAGAGTGGTTAAGAGACAGTTCATTAACCACCTTGGGCATAAAAAGGATTAGTATGAAGAGACATCCTGTTCCTATAAAAAACAAAAAAAGGAAGAACAGCCATAAGGGCCTGAAACTCTGTCGCCCTGCTAGCTGAAAAGGCTAAAAGAAGAACAGTCTTCCATGTACAATGTTGCAAGGAAACTGAAGCTGCAGGTTCAAAAGTAGCCAGAGTCATTTTTTCAATAACAAAATTAAGGTCCTAAGGAGGAGGAATAGGCATTCTGGGAGGTCAAATATGACGGATGACTAAGAAATTGTTTGACTTCAAACTTAGAAGACAAGGAGTCAAAAGCAGAAACAGCTGAAAAATGAGCTTTAACTCAAGTGTAAGCCAAACTAGTATGGAGCAATTCACACAACAGAGAACCAGAGGAACCTCTATATAAAATGTATCCAGGTTATGAGCAAGACAACAGACTGAAAATCTCTTCCATTTAGGCACGTAAAATTTCCTGGTAGTGGGTTTCCTGGCCTACTGCTGGACCAAAGCACATCTTCAGAAAACAGGTGCCAAAAAGGGATCAAAACCTTATCAACTACAGTGTCAACTGAAGAGTGAGCAAGTGAGGATGGATGAGAAACCCCTTTGTCTTGTGTGATTAGGTCTAACCTCTGAGGTAACTGGTGGTGATTGCCCTTGGCTAGATGCAAAAGTAGGGGAAACCAATACTCTCTGGATGAAAAGATTTTGGGGGAGTCCTGTTTTATCTTGAGCAGGATGCTTGGCATGAAAGAAAGGGGATGGATGGTATAGGGAAATATCCCCTTCCAAGAAAATGACAGCACATCTACCTTCCTTGCCAGATAACATGGGACTCTGGTGCAGAAGAGAGGAAGTTGCTTGTTCAGAGGGGAAGCAAAAAGATCTACTCAAGGAGTACCCCATTGGTGGACAATGTCCAAAAATACATCTCTATGAAGAATCCACTCGAGTTTGTGTCATGGACCTGCTCAGCGAGTCTGTCACAATATTTAGTACTAAATATTAAGAGCTTGAACAGTCACTTGATACTGGACAGCCAGATCCCAAACCTGAAGAGTTAGTCTGCACAAAAGGCATGACCTTGTCTCCCCTTGCTCGTTGATGTACTACATCATTGTTGTATTTTCTGTAAAGATTTTGAGGCATCCTGGATGAAAAATCGTATGAAAGGCCTGAAGAGCAAGGAGGAGAGCTCTCAAATCCTTGATGTTGATATGGGTCCTCCCTCTGATGAATGGGCCAAAGGCCCTGAAACTTCAGAAGTCCGAAAGAAGCTCCCCACCTTGCATCTGAGGTATCCAAGAAAAAGTTCCCGAGAGGGGATTGAAAAGGAAGCTCTGGGTTGAGTGACAACTGATGAATCCACAACTGAAGCTCTAGTTTCAGACATGGAACAAGAGGAACCAGAAAGTCTAAAGGGAGACCAGGTTGAAGCTAGACTGACTTTAGGAACCACTGTAGCTTCCTCATATGGAAACTGGCTAGTGGAGGCATAGGTATGGTAAAAGCCATGTAACCCAGAGCCCTTAGAACCCTCCCTGATTAACACAGACCTGATGAAGAAGTGATTGAAAATAAGGCAATTATAGCCAGAGCCTTGGTTGGTGGCAGGAAGCCAGCATACGAATGGTCTTGGAGCCTGCACCCAAGAAAAACATGATCCTGAGGAGGAGTCAAAGGATTTCTGAAAATGTATTGTAAACCTCAGGCTTTGCAATAGGCAAATAGCATAGTGGAGGGTGCTAAATCAGGGCACCCTGGGGAGGAAGCCTGAATGAGCAGGTCATCCAGGTAAGGAAAGATTTGTATTCCCCTCATCCTGCAAAAGGGTATCACTGCAGCAAGGCATTTGATGAAGACCCTTGGGGCAGTAGAAAGGGCAAAGGGCAAAGCAGAAAACTGAAAATGCAAGGAAGAGACAGAAAAATGCAAATATTTCCTAAAAAAAGGATGAATAGGGGTGTGAAGATAGGCACCCATGACATCCAGAGAGACCAGGAAAGCCTGAGGAGGAAGAAGAAGAAGAATGAGTCTGAAGGGACAGCATTTGAAAAAAAGGAATATTAAGAAAGGTATTGAGCTGAGAAAGGTCCAGAATGGGCAACAAGGTGCCTTCTTTGCTGGGAACTAAAAACATTCTGGAATAAAACCCCTTCCACCTTTGATGAGCAGAAACTGCTTGGATGGTACCTCGAGACAAAAGGCCCTGAAGTACCTACAGTAGAAAGGGCAGCTGTTCTCAAGGAGGTTCAGGAATACCTAGAAAGGGAGGAAGAGATTTCCACACCATGAAGTATTCCTGACAAATGGACAGAACCAGAGAGGCCTGAGTGATCCTTAACCAACTGGTAAGGGACAGAGAAAGATGGAGACAAAGGAAGCTGACCTAGGATTAGAGGGAAGAAGATAGTCTGATAGAACCTGACTTATTTGGAAAAGGAGGCTTCTGAGTAGATGTCTGAGTAGACTTAGCAGGAAGGGCCCATCTAGAACCAGTTTTACCCTTGGGAGGAGGGAGAGACTATGTACAAAGGCAGGCTTAGAATGACAATTCCTCTGAAATTTAGGAATACATGAAACAAAAATGTTTAAATTCTTGCAAGGCCTTACCATTTTCCTGCAGGGACTTAAAAAGCTCAACAGCTGCAGAACCAAACCAATTGATATCAAGGGGAGTATCCAACAATTTGGCTTTAATATCATCCGGTAAAGGATGGAGGCAAAGCCAAAAATAATGCCTCAACACAGAAGTAAATGCAGTGGCTCTAGAAGCAGCAACAGCTGCATCATAACTACAAATAGTAGAATGGTGAGAGCCACTTGAGAAGGGCCCAACAGATCGAGGGCTGAAACCTTCCCCTCAGAATCAGTAAGGTTAGAAATAACCTGAAAAGTCTGAGAAAGAAGAGCTAACCTAAGACATACCTGGTCATATGGGTCTAATAATTAATAGCTTGAAAGGCCAGGATAGCAGCAGTATACATCTTTTTGCCCAGCCATTCCATGGCCCTACTGTCATTGTCAGAAGGAAGCAATTAAGTAGAAGGTAACAGTTTGGAAGGTTTGTCAGAAGAGATAGACAACACAGGGGTCAGCAGAAGGACATTTGTAAAGAAACTTATTTTTTTTAACAGGCTGGAAGCTGAGAATCAGGAGCTTGAGTAGCTGCTGAAAAAGTGTCTAACCGGGCAGCTAGGACTGGAGGGACAAGCAGAGGGCTTAGGGGACTCCATCTGCAAGAAATCATACCTCTTCTGGATGTCAGAAACCTGGATACAGTCCCATTTAAACAATTCCATCACACAAGAGATGGAATCTCCAGTGGAAAGCTCTTCAAAATGAGAATCTGGACTTAGTCCTCCTATTCAGAACCATAGTCCAATGGAGAAGGAATCTGAAAGGAGTAGGTCAAAGACGCTCCCTCCAGAGTCTAATTCATCATCAGAAGAGTCCTGCTCCCTAGACCTCTTACGAATAGTAGAGCAGATGACCAAGGGGGGGGGGGGCGGGGGGGCAAGAAAAGAAACTCCCTACAGGGGGCTTTGAAGGCCATTAAGTGCATTAAATAACCCCTGTGTAAAGTCCTGCCATTCATGCTGGGGATCCTTAAGAGCAGGGGAAATACGTTTTGTTTTCTGCTTCTTTTTCAAAGGGATGTCAGGCCTAAAGATCTTAGGAGGGTCGAACCATTGCAGACAATCAACATAGTGGGAATCTCCTCTTGAACAAGAATCTGCGGAACACCCCTTGGTCCCTCAGATATGATCAGCTGAGGGTTCCCCTCAACATCCGCAGCAGATGTCTGCAAAGCCTCAGAGGAAGTATGAGAAGCTGTACCCATTCTGGCCTCTGAAATGGTTATTAAAGAGGCATCCGATGGAACAGTCAGACGATCCTCCTGGCTTTTACCAACCTTAAGAAAGATGTCTGGGTGAGGTGGTACAGCAGCCGAATCTGACCTGACTTTTTTGGTCTTCCTCTTTGCAGATGGCTGACCCTCAGGACAGGAAAATTTCACCATCAAACCCTGCACCAAGTTAGTTCTACAGGTAGGCAGATAAGGAGAGATGAATATGAAAGGTCTTGGGGCAAATGCTTGCATGACATTTGGTCGTGAGAAGCAACCAAGCAAAACACTCCTCGTGACTGTTCTTATGGGGAATCTGTCTCCCACACTGACCATTTACCTTTCTAGATGACATGCAACTTCACAACTAAAAGAAAAAAACAAGATAAGAAAACCAACGGGGCACTTATCTGAAAACTGGCTGGTAACCAGCAAAAGCAAACGAGCGTTCAGACCAACAATCAAAGTTGGCATTCAGACTGGCAGTAAAAATGTCCTGAGGTATGTATGTCCATATGTCACCTTTATGCCCTACACCATGAGTGGGGATCATACATGTGAAGTACAATGTCCTTAAAATCCTAAGGATTTGGTATACTGGCTGGATGTTGGGCTACCTTACATATGGAATCCCTTTAGTAAAGAATACTGCAACAGTGATATGGAAGGACATCAATATTTACAATCTATCCCTGACTTTGGATCTTTGTCATCCCTTCCATTATTTTTGGCTTTGTTCACAACTGTCACACTAAGAAGTTGAGAGGTACTAGTTTAATAACTATGTGATTTGAATATCAATTTTTTGGGCCCATTAACCTGGACAAGTTCTTAACATTTCAGACATCTACTGTTTTGTTTAATTTTTTTCTTATAACCAGAAACAGACATTAGAAAATTTTGCCGAAGAAAATTAAGTCTCATACATGCGACTTCACAAAATAAAAATGAAATAAAATATTCCACGTCATTGGCAGAATGAGTGTATCGTACATAAACCTCTCCACTCATCAGTAGGTTATAGATCAAAACAACCACACTGGATTAATACACATTTTCATATTAATTTTGCAGTCATTTACAACTTAATGTAGCAAATGACCAATTTTTTTTTGGTCTGTTCCAATGAAATTTGTGGTTTTCTGGCAAATCATTGAGGACTGAAGTCAATAAATAATGACAAGCACTTGAGTTTCAGACTTCACATCCTTCAAATGATGCATGCTAATTATATAACTTATTGTTCTATCAACGTCCTAAGTTTAGGTATGCAGGAGGCAGCAGAATGCTAATGAACCTTTAGCTACATTACACTGTGCTTAATCTACAGTAATTAAAAAAAATGAGCTCCATAACAAGTAGGCTGCAACCCACAATGCTATGCTGTCACAGAGGTTCAGTACAACTCCTTTCACATAGTAGACCTTGTCTGCTTTGGTGGTGATTAATGACGCATGGGGGGTGCTAGTTATGCCTCCAGATGGTTTCTGAACACAGGGTCCCTCTTCTGTTTGAAAACAGTCACACTGGTAAGCTTTGAATGCTGCCTAGTTACACCAGGCATGTTGAATGAGGACAACCAGGTAGCATATGCACTGTGTGCATAGGCAGCTGAACTATGAATTAGTCTGGTACAGGACGTTTAGGTATAGAATACTACAGTGATGTAGCATACTACCAATACCGTTACGGGACAGGAAGGAGTGGCAGAACGTGGCCCTGAATGAGCATTATATATGTACAAGTGATGGAAAACTTTAAACAATGAGCCCTGTAGCTTTATTGTGCAACTCAAGTGGAGGGACAGAGCAAGCTTAGGCAAAAGAGCACTACACAGTACATCTTGGAGAAGGGAAGGGGTTACTCTAAACACAAATAGTAATGTACATTACAAAGGGGGTACACACACACACATATATATATATATATATATATATATATATATATATATATATACAGCCCTACTCCACATAAGCCTTTGAGTTTGAAAGCGTCTCTAGGATTCCAAGTGGCATACCCAGTCAGAAAATAGAGCAAAATTTATCACGTCACCATGGTGACCTTTAGGTAGCAAGCACTACATGGGGAGGTTCTTGGTGGACTACACTCTGTAACAAAGGCTTTGCTACAATGAATTCTGCTTTTCTGAATGCCAGCCACTGCCTCTATGGACTCTGAAAATCAGCAATAAGGTGAACATTTCAGAAAATAGCAATAAATACAAAATCGATTAGTATAAAACAGCTAAAAAGAACAGTAGCTTGGGTGGCTAAAGTCTTTATCTGCCAAATATTTTAACTGTCACCAATTCTTAAGTGGTCACAGAATCCCTTTGGAGTGGCTAGAAGGTAAATAGATGTACTACTCCCCTACCAATAAAAAAAAAAAAAAAAAAAAAAAAAAAAAAAAATATCAATCTAGTACTTCTGCAAACATCCAAATGATTTAATAGCAGCTTTACTAGGAAAACTTAGTGACTACTCTGTGCAGTGCATAAACCTCAGTGACAAATATAACCACACATGTTTCTGCTGACTGCTTTACAGCACTATTAGCATATGGCACTGTACTATAAATGGTATGAGAAAGATTTTACAATCAATGAATGACGTCAAGCATACAGAAATAGACTAAGGATACAGCCTTTGCTCTGGACCACTGTCTGCTTGTGTATAAACTTTAACAGACATAACTTGGAATCATTCCTTGTTTACATAAACATTACAGTCTGATTACGCTAACACAAATCAGCTTTGGATCTCTTGTACACTTTCCTCATGAATCACTTCAGTGCTGCGAACCAAATGTAGCAAAGAAACATAGCCATGTGCTTTGGCGCAAACAGCATTTCTTTTCTACTGCAGAAAAAGACAACTGTCCAAACACTGCTGCATACCCTAACCGTTTATTGAACTCTGAAGTAAACTGTTTTCTAGTTCTAATTTCAAACACCTGTTGCAGAAGAGAACAGTACGCATGTGGGGATCTGGAAACAAGCAGGGGGAAACTGTACAGAGAAATAAACCACAGCAAGGGGAGAGAACAACTCAACAGAGAACAGCAATCTGACTTTTTCAAGGTATGTTTATGATGTAAAAAGAGGAGGAAATAAAGTATAGCTGTGACAAAAGACAACTTTAGTCATTAACAAATGAATAAGACTATTTTAAAACAATTCAAACAAAGAAATTAAACATTAGCTTGAGGAAGTCAAAAGCCATCTCCATCCTTTATTAGTTTTTAGCTAAGGACCTGACTTTATACAGTTGTGGGTTCCCATGCTGAACAGTTACCAGGGGTTACACCACTAGTCTTCATAGGCATCTGTACCACTCACACCTCCATGATAAATACACATATCTTCTTACAGCAATTTGAGAATTAACACTCCTGACAGCTGCAAAAGTGCTACTGTACCAGGGGTGGAAGGAACACACTACCACAGTAAACATTTCAGAAAGGAAAGAAGGACGTGTATATACAGATGGGCAACATGTCATTATGTCAAATTGACAGCCCCAACAAATAAGAAATGGTATTTATATATACCAAAATGGTAACTTTTTAAAAACATTAAGTGCCTAAATCTTACTCATGCCAAGGAGGACACCTACCCAATTACATGTTTTTAAATGGCATAGCTTAGTCAGGACACTAAAAAATGCCGAGTTCAGACTAACACTGCAAAACTTACTAAGTTTTTTTTTTTTTTTTAATTTTTCTAACTATTTAATGTTTCCAATACCATGGCAGGAACAGGCCCATTCCAATCAGGGTGCATTTAAAGTTCATAAAATCAATATGTTTTTGAATACCAAGAGTGCTTTATGCAGCACCCAGAATTCCCTCTTTCTGTAGTTCGCATGGAGTTTTTTTTTTTTTAGTCTGGGGCACCTTTAAATGAATTTACTATCAAGCCTCCCTTGACACAATGAATTGACCCAAACATCCTCCTAGGTGAGGCCTCAACTTCACAATTCATTTCTTCTCTTATCTCTGGAAGAAATAGGTGAGCAATGAGGAGTGCAATCATCCTGAAGGAGACAGACTTTTTCCTAGAAATAATGCCTTCTCCCACTGTGTCACTATAACTGCTCATCTGATCGGGCAGGCAATGAGGTGTGGCTAGAGTGCATGTACTGTTCTGGACCCATAGAGTATCCCATGCCTACTCAGCTTTGGCTTTCCCTTTGAGCACCATCCTTTGCCAGCTCTCAGGAGACCACCTCCACATGCTTCCTCCTCTCCAGGATACGCACACCATCCTCCCTGCCTGCACCTTCAAGCATCTGAATTACTAATCAAACTCAGGTCACCTGGACCGTAATCAGGGTTTTATCCCTCTATCCCATTAGCAAGGCAGAGAAGTTGTATTGGTTACATATTTGAGTATGCCTGGAAATATGAATGTTAAGTTGTCAATCTCGCCTTCATTCTTGCTGGATGGGTTCGGAGCCGAACCTCGGCTCCGACTCTGCCTAATACTAAAGCTCGAGAGCTATTTTTACCGGCTCAAGGCTATGCCATGTCCCATAATGCTAGGCGTCATATACCCAGATCTCATTTGCCGCTTCAGCTACGAGGTTGCATTTTCACCGGCTCCAGGTCGTATTTAAAATGTTTTATATTTATAGTTAGTTTTTGATAGATATTTTTCCCTTAGATCTTTTCTAGTAGTGTTAGTAGTCTCCCGACTAGTCTTCCCTCCCTTTGTTAATAGTTTTCCTTACTCTTTTCCACCCTTAAGGTGGATAGGCCTTTACCCCCCCCCCTTTATAGTAGGTTTGCACAGGTTCCCTTCAGTAGGGGTGTGTGTGGAATTTTGCCTTGTTTTATTGTAGTAACTTTGAGTGTGTCTTTCAAGTGTTGTGTATGTGTTTGTATACTTGTTTAGACTTTTTTGTCCCACTCCTGTGGTATCATGTCTAAGGATACCAAGATATCGGGATTCAAGAAGTGTGACTCGTGCTGTCAGAAGATGTCTCTGACAGACGGTCACACTTCTTGTGTGTATTGTTTGGGCCCTCTGCACCTGCACGACTCTTGTTCCATCTGTCATGCTTTTAGCCCAAGAGTCCTGCAGGAGCGCAGAAATAAGCTCATCCTAAGGGGCTTATTGAAGCCCGAAGGTTCTCCTACCAAGCCTCTGTCAGGAAAACCTTCTAAGCCCGCCAAACCGTCGGCTCCATGTCCGGAGCCGGCGCCGAGCGGACCTTCTTCTGCCTCATCGGTTCCGGCTGGAACCGATACATCGAGGCCTCAGTCGGCTCCGACCTTGGTGTCAGAGCAGTCTCCAAGCAGAAAGCGCTCCCGATCTCCTTCACGGGAGTCAGTCAGGTCAGCTCTGAAGCCCCCCTTGCTGTCGGAGCGGAGCCATAGGTCTCACTCCTCTAGATCTTCCAGGCTTTCAGACCACGACCTCGAGAGGGTAGTCAGTAGGCTTTTGAAGTCGCAGGCGCTCGCCCAGTTATTGCATAGCCCATCTCAACAGACAGCGGCTTCCCCAACCCCTGCTCCAGTTCCTCCTCCGACTATTCCTTCGAGCTCGGAGCCGGAGGCCGTCGGGGTTGGTACCGTGGGGGCGTCAGAACCGATTCCACCCTTATCGGTTCCTTTGTCGACTCCGATCCCTTCACTGGCTCTGTCCTTGGAGGGATCTGGGTGCCGGGACTCCCTCGTCAGTTCTGAGGGGGAGAGTGGCATCGGACCCTTGTCCGACCCCGTTCTCCCTCTCGGAGCATCGGCGCAAGTGAGCTCAGCCCCATCGGCCTCGGAGCCGTCCCTCTCGGTGCCGGGAGGAGCTCTCATCTCTTCGTAGCTGGGTCACTCTCTGCCTGATGGGGGCGCCTTTGAGGTCATGAGGAGCGTGCTGGCTCCTATACCGGCGCCACGGTTGGCCCCATCGGCCCCTCCTTCCATGGTGCCTGCTTCGGCCTCTGCCTACCCTCCCGAACCCAAGCATGGAGAACCAACGCTCCAGGTCACCCCCATTGGGCATATCCTCCTCTTCTGAGGCCTCCCCTGATCCTGCGGGGGAGCCCCCTCGGAAGAGGACATGCAAGAGGAAGCATGTGGACTCCCCGGAGTCAGTGACATCTGACACCGACCTGGATGATTTGGAAGGGTCCCCAAGGTCCCCCTCGAGGATGTCTCATTTTCTGACATCCTAGAGATCCTTAAACAGAGGGGGAACTGGTCTGCCCTCAACCCTTCTGAGGATGAGTCGGTGTACCTGGACACGTTTAGTTCTCGCCCTTCCACCTCCTGGGTGTCCCTGCCTTTCGACCCACTCATGGAGGTGGTGGCTCGGAAGGCATGGATGGCTCCGGGTACTATGGAACAGACTCCCCAGAGGCCCACAAAATTTATTACAGCCCCTTCGGACAAGCAGTTTCTCACTAAGGGCGTCCCCATTGATGCCATGGTGGTGGCTGTGGCCACTAAGAAGGAGATGGCTGACCCTTCAGTTCCTGTCCATCCTCCTAATAAGGAATCGAGGACTATGGATAGGTACGGCAAGCGGATGTTTTCTTCAGCAACCTTTGCCATGCGTTCGCTGAATTATTTGTGCCATTTCACCCGTCTTCAGAGAGACCTTCTCAAAGAACTAGGTGATACCTTACAGGACCCATCAGCTGTGGGGTCTCAGGAAAAGATCAACTCCCAGCTAGGGACCCTGAACTCTATTGTAAACTCCTCCATGCGGCTCATTTCCTATGCCACCGATGGAGCAAGTAGGGCTGCAGGCACGGGCGTTGCTCTAAGGAGACACGCCTGGATGCGGCTTTGCAACTTTGCCGACCCCTTCAAGGTGTCCTTCACTAACACCCCCTTTGATGGTTCTGCCTTGTTTGGACCTCAAGTGAAGGATACATTGACCAGGTGCGAGCAGGAAGGCAAAACTCTCTCTGCCATACGAGTCCGTTTTTCTACCCCTTCTAGACCACACCCTAAGGGTCAGAAAGGTGGGAAAATGTGGTTCCGCAAACCTCAGGGAGTACTGCCTGACGCACGTGGTGAGCTTCCCTCCAGAGGCAGAGGAGGGAACAATAATAGATGCCACCCGAGGAGCAGGGGGGGGGTCCGCAGAATCAGGGTAGCAGAGAATCTTTCTCTGACAAACCTTTCCAGCACCCCTGAGGAGCTGCCCGACTGTCCACCTTCGGAGGCAGTCGGGGGAAGACTATCACTGTACCCAGAAGCCTGGCATTCCCTCACGCAAGACAAATGGGTACGGTCGATCATATCCGAGGGTTACACAATTCCCTTTATTCACACCCCACAACAGCCAAAAGGGCCCCTTCCAGACATTCCACCTGGTCTGAGGGATCTAGCAGCACTAGAAATTTCAAAGCTGCTAAGAAAAAGGGCCATCCAGCCAGTCCCAGCAGACCAACAAGGATCTGGTATCTACTCCAAGTTCCTTTTGGTACCAAAAAAGACAGGGGACTGGAGACCTATTTTGGATCTCAGCAGGCTGAACAAGTCGGTTCAAAGAACGAGGTTCCGGATGGTCACGCTACAGTCCATTCTACCCTTTCTGGGTCAGGACAATTGGATGCGCACTACCATATCAAGATGAACAGGTGCTCCAGAAGGTTTCTCCGCTTCCGGCTGGGAGCCAGTCACTACCAATTCAGAGCCCTGCCCTTTGGCCTCACCACAGCCCCCAGGGTGTTTACCAAATGCAAGGCAGTGGTTGCGGCTCACCTGAGACAAGGATTCCAGGTGTTTCCATATTTAGACAACTGGCTCCTTACTGCCACCACCAGGCATCAACTACTCCAATCCAGAGATTATGCTGTACAAACGTGCAATGCACTAGGTATCTCTATAAATTTCGAAAAGTCTGCATTGTCGCCTTGTCAGTCTATTACCTTCATAGGCACAGTTTTAAACACAGTGGAGCTCTCAGCAAAACTACCCACACAAAGAGTTTCAGACATTTGCAACCATGTTCAGATCCTATTACAGGAGAGCAGAGTCCAAGCCAGATTTGTACTAAAAACACTTGGTCTCATGGCAGCAGCAATCACTTTACTCCCCCTAGCACATTTTCATATGCGGATCCTGCAGTGGATGCTATTTTCCCAGTGGTCCTTTCAGCAGCTCCCCATATCACACACCATTCTAATCACTCAGTCATGCAAAAGACACCTTTCTTGGTGGACGGTCTCCCCTCAGGTACTCCAGGGCAGACCTGTGGTCCTTCCTCCTCCTGTTGCCACTGTGACAACGGATGCCTCCCTGATCGGGTGGGGGGGCATTTTTGGGGCAGGACAGTCCAGGGCACATGGCAACCCTTCGAATGCCACTTGCACATAAATGTCTTGGAAATGAGAGCGGTACTTTTAGCATTGCAGGCCCTTCAGGACTCTCTACCCACCGGGACTATTGCAATTCAAACAGACAATATGTCTGTAGTGTGGTACATCAACAAGCAGGGCGGAACCAGATCCTACCCCCTATGTCGAGAAGCACTCAGACTTTGGCAATGGGCGATCTCTTCTCAACGGTTTCTGGTAGCAACGCATATTCCCGGGAAGTCCAACGTCATAGCGGACAGACTGAGCAGAGCCATTCTCATGCCTCACGAGTGGTCTCTCAACCAGACAGTAGCGGAGAGAATTTTCAGAAGGTGGGGTCAGCCTTGCTGCGACCTTTTTGCAACACCTCTAAACAGCAAGTGCCCAGACTTCTTCACCCTCTTCCCTCTCCCAGGTCTACCCCCCAGAGACGCTCTAGTTCACGATTGGCCCCGGGGTCTTCTGTATGCACCCCCCCCTTTCCCTTGATTACTCAATTAATCCAGAAAGCAACTGCCTTGAGAGCCAGGATGATCCTCATTGCCCCTTACTGGCCTCGACAAATTTGGTTTCCGTTCCTGCAACGCCATCTGCTGGAGCAGCCCTGGCATCTGGACCCAGTGCCAGATCTTCTGACCCATCAATCGGGTGGGCTGCATCAGTCCCTTCGATCTCTCAACCTCACAGCTTGGTTACTCCACTTCCAACCCTAGCCAAGCTTCCCCTTATCTCTCAACCAGTTTGCGATATCATCCTTGCTTCTCACAAGTCTACTACCAGAAAGACTTATGCTAGCAAATGGAAGCGTTTTTCTGTCTGGGCAGGGGAAAAACACGTGGACCCCTTTACGGCTCCTGTCCAGACAGTTCTAGAGTTTCTAGCAGAACTCTTTCGGTTGGGCTCCTCCTCAGCTACCATCAGAGTTCAACTGGCAGCTATTGCAAATTTCCACGTTGGCTTGTCAGAGACCAGCATCATGTCCCACAAACTTTGCAAAGCTTTTTTAAAAGGAACCCTTTTACTTAGGCCCCCGGTTAAGGACCCTCCCCCACCGTGGGACTTAAATTTGGTACTGTCTTCTTTAATTCTTCCTCCCTTTGAGCCGGCGGCTTCTTGTTCGTTGAAGTTGCTCTCGTGGAAAACACTCTTCTTAGTAGCCATCACCTCAGCAAGAAGGGTCTCGGAACTTAAAGCCCTTTGCATTCGCCTTCCTTATCTTGTTTTTCACAAAGACAGAGTGTCACTTAGGACTAATCTGTCTTTTTTACCCAAAATAATCTCAGAGAAAAATCTGAATCAGACCATAGATCTTCCAGTCTTCTTCCCAAATTACACCAATAGAGCTGAACGAAAGTTACATTGTTTGGACGTTCACAGTCAGTTACGTTTCTACCTGGATAGAACTAAGCAGATGAGAAAATCAAACCAGCTCTTCCTGTCTTATGCAGAAGGGAAGCAAGGCCAACCAGTCTCTAAGGTAACTTTGCCCAGGTGGTTGTCCTGCCTTATCATGTCGGTCTATCAGTTGAGGAACAGGGAACTTCCTACTAAGCCTAGAGCCCACTCAACCAGAGCTTTAGCTTCTTCAATAGCCTTTCAGGCAAGATTGCCGATGGATTCCATTTGCGCAGTGGCCACTTGGGCCTCTCCTCATACCTTCATTTCTCATTACAAGCGCGATATGGCCTCCAGAAGTTGGGTTGATTTTGGTTCCACTGTACTCAAGAGTTTGTTCCATTGAGCCACCCAGGATTTAGGTGCTAGGGACGCTGTCCCATCCAGCAAGAATGAAGGTGAGATTGACAACTTAACATTGAGAAGTTATGTACTTACCATAACGTTCCATGTTAGTTGTCTTCCTCTCGCCTTCTTTCTTGCATCCCACCCTCCATCCCCCTAGCCTGGGAAGATCTAGAGTACCTTGTGAGAGTTATTGCCACCTCAGTTATTTCCCCAGCTAGATCCCTTGCTCCCTCTTTCTGCTAGAGGGGTGTTTATATATATATATACAATATATATATATATAAACAAGATATATATATATATATATATATATATATATATATATATATATTTTTTTTTTTGTATCTATGATTAGGTGGATTATTCTCTGTTATGGTGGGACATATATGTCCATAGTGTTAGCTATCAAACGAGATCTGGGTATGTGACGCCTAGCATTATGGGACATAGCATAGCCTCGAGCCGGTAAAAATAGCTCTCGAGCTTTAGTATTAGGCCGAGTCGGAGCCAAGGTTCGGCTCCGAACCCATCCAGCAAAAAAGAAGCCGAAAAGAAGACAACTAACATGGAACGTTATGGTAAGTACATAACTTCTCATTCCAGTTGCTTTTAGTACTAAAACTATCCAGGTCAAAATGTTCCACATTGCCCTAGTTTCTGACTGCATATCATGGTATTTTATAAATTAACTCTTGCAGTATGCAGGACACTGCAGTTGCCTGTAGCCATTTCAATGTGTGCCAAGTACTTCACTTCCGGTAATTCTTTGTGGTTCATGTTTCCAGTGTTTCTCAACTGTTTGCAATAAAACAATTTTGTGCCTTTCAGTATTAGGACCACCCACCATAAGTGTTTCACAACCAGCAGATACACATCCAACTGCTTCTAGTTCTGTACTGTAGAACCCACATTACTTCATATTTCCCACTTATTCCATAACAGGCACATCTAACTAACAGTCACACTCCTGTCTGGTACCCATCAATTCTAAACAACTAAAAACTAAAATAAAATAAAATAAAGGTTCATTCTCTTCAATCTGGTGCTCCTCACCTCTCTCTGAAATGCCAGGCATACCTCTCAACTGTCCAGAATGTCTAGATTTTTGCCTCATACGTTTGGTCTGTTCCTCATAAAATTTGTGGTTTCCTGGCAAATCACAGAGTTTGAACTCACTAAATAATGACATACATTTGAATTTCAGACTTAATAGCCTTCAGCAAATGCTTGGTAACACATCTCCAGTTATTCTAGCAATTTTCTAAGTTTGTAAGAGCAAAATTTAAAATCTGGCCCTGTTTTGGGGTCTTTGGACCCAATTATTTTAGGCTTTGTCCAAATTTCTTGTGCCAGAAAGTTGAGAGGCAAGGCGCCAGGTCATCTAAGTGCAGGATCAAAAAATGATCTTCAATTTTCAAATACTGTAAGCAGGCCACTTGCTATATTTGTAACGAGCAAATTGCTACGATACATACCACACACGAAGTGCTGAAGCAAGCTTCAGTCCCTGCTACAAAAGCAGCGTGACAGTACTGGAATGCACTTTTGTACCTGAAATTCAGAAGTGCTGGTACGGAAATAAATGCAGGTATTGTACTACCAACATCATACCTCCTAACTCACTAAATAATGACATACATTTGAATTTCAGACTTAATAGCCTTCAGCAAATGCTTGGTAACTTCCAGTTTCTCATCCAGGAAAAGAGAGAGGTCATTGTTCCCCTCTACTCATCACTCATTAGACACATTAAAAGAGTACAATGCCCCTTTTGGTATGTACTTCACAAGACATCTACAACAACTAGAAAGGCCACAGAAATACCTCACAAAGAGGATTACCAACCTCAAACAGATGCCCTACGCAGACAGTCTCAAAAAACTCCAGCTTTACTCTGTCGCATATCGCCTACTCAAGAGGCAACCTTTGTCTAACATACAAAGCTACATCAAACCCAGAGCTGTTGGACATGCTCCACTTAAAGAAATCACAATCCCTCCGAGCTACATGCTCTAGGGACCTAAACCTTGTCACCACAATAAATAGGACATGCTGGAGAGATAGATTCCTGTCCCAGAGACTTACCATACTCTGGAACAAACTACCTATCTATATCAAACAAAGCTCCTCATTAGCACTCTTCAAGAAAAATCTTGATTGGATGGGAGATAGGAAATTCACCCCAGGGATCACTTATGTGGCTCTGCTTGACAGGGGCACAGGAAAATAATTTTCTTGGGTGGCAAAAGCCAGGGTACAGTTTTGTTAGGCTTATATAGGCCCTAGGGCCAATAGTCTAGTACCTACCTATGAACACCTTGCACCCAGAGCCACTACCCTGTCACCTCAGCTACATTTCTATTTTAGTAAGCTAGTATGTATGCAGTCCACCATCTTGAGCTGCCATTAGCAGCATTTCATCTTTTGTTTAAATTCACCTCTCCTTAGTCATTCATGGGTCAATACTTGAGCAACATGTGATTATTCCAGCAGTTTTCTACATTTACTTGTATAATTTCTGGCTTCCCCATTTTCTTTCATTTTACTATAGTGATATGGATGCACCCTAAAACAGTTAACAGTCATGAGTGAATGTTTTTTCAGGTTGTAAATAGCAACGGCTCATATGAGTAGTCCTCCAACATGTACTATTTCTGTCAAAAGCAAGGTTTAAGTCCTTAGAGCAGATTTCCGATGCCAGGAGCCTTTTGTACTGGATCGTGGTGCAGCAGGGGGGTAAGGGATTTTGCTCTTACCCCACTGTTATTTGATCTTATAGTTGCTGCCTATAATTAGTGGAGGGAGTGAGGGGTGCAGGGGCTTGACACCCTCTAAAAAAGTTTGGTTTTCGATCATTTTAGATTGATCTAAAATTATTGAAATCTCATAACAGCTGATTGCAAAAGAAAAATGTTTTATGATGCACACAGACTTTTTTTTTAAGAACTTTCAGTTACTGCCTGTTTTAGTTCAGTTCTGGGATGATTTATATATTTGTTCTTTATCAGATATGCTCCTGCTTGTCTGAGCAAGGCTGTCACGTGCAATACTTTTTTTGAATGGCTTAGAACTTTCACTAAGTTTAGATCCAATAATGACAGCAAATATGTATATAGATCAATGACTTTAGACCTATACGTTTCACAATGGTCAACTTCTCCTAAAAAATGAGGGATGTATAAATCATGCCATAAACTAGTTTTTATACATTATTTGATAAGTGTGGAGTCATTTTCTAGTATTCCTGTGCAACTGATAACTTCACTGGTACTTGTGTACAGTAGTCTAATGACCACAAGGGCCTCTAAGCCTAGCCATGAATCCCAAATATATCCAAGTTTAGGAACCTTATTATTATTACAAGGGTAATATGTAGGCTACGGTATAGGTTAAGCATTTACAGGTTGCCTCTGTCCATTATGAACATAAGTGTCAGAGCAGGGGTAAATTTTGTATTCCCAATCAACTGGTCCAAATTAGTTTGAATTGGGTTAGGGAATAAATCTGCTTCACATTGATGAGAAGCCCGTTTCACAGAAGCGGTATTCACGGAGACATATACCAGTCCCTCCAACATGTCCTGTTTATGTCACAAGCAAGGATTAAGCCCTTAAAAGGATAGTTCTGATACTATTTCTTTTGCAGATATGCAGAGGGTCCATCAGGGCAGGATCCAAGGATGCCTTAAATGCTAGGCATAGATTACCCTTCGACAGTCTGTAGGAGACAGTACAGGGATAGCCTTGAGGTCATCAACATAGGACATGTTGATATCTGGTATAGTTTTTGTCAGGAGCCCCTATGGAAATTCCCATTGTATGTGCATAGGCAGATACATATCAAAGAGGGCTTTGCACTCAATGATTTGTCCTCACCCACTTACTGGGATCAGTCAATCATGCCAAAGCTGCAAGCTAGAACAAGAAAAAGTAAGTAGATTTACTGCATGAACGCCAGTTCTAGACATTCTAAAACTGCTTTGTCCTCCTGCCCATCCCTACTCATGTCTGTTAACTCTAACTCTGTCCCAACCCTAATCTTATACATTACCTTGCAAAAACACATTTCCCTAATCATTGGTCTGCATACATATTTTGCTGTCATCAGAGCCAAGCAAAATAAAGGAAGAAACACTGGCAGGTGAAGTCCCAAAAAGCACCAAACACAAATATGATGCAAAAACAATAGTTTAATGTTAATAAAAACAATGAAAAATAAATCTGTGAGTGCTTTAGTTAAAACTGTGTTAACTTCATCAGACAAAGCTTAAAATGCAGGGCAACCATATAAATACATGTAGAATCAATCTGATTGGGCACAGGGAAAATAGCTAAATTGTTGCGGAGAGAAAAAAAATCACATTTGGTTAACCTTTTAGTGGCTGAATTTCAATACTGACCATGTTACCTTAAAAACAGTATAAAAAGTGATATATATATATATATATATATGTGTGTGTGTGTGTGTGTGTGTGTGTACACACATATAATTCATTGTGACTGAAGCAAAAACTAGAACAAATCAATTAAAAACCTTGTATCATTGACTTAAAACTCATACTTAAAAAAATAGCTGTTATGAAGTTAATGCGAAGTAAAGTGCTTGTGCCAAAACATATACTTTATATTTTATTTCTTTCAAGGGCCTTTAATTTTAAAACAGGAGTGATGGACATCCTGTCATTGATGCCAGGCCATTTGTCTGCAAATAATAGACTCTGCCACCTAAGTTCCTTTAACTCCAACTGGAGTCCCCAATGTTTCTTATCACTGATGTCCAAGTGGTCAATTGCCATGAACCTAAAGTTGTGGCTAGTGTTGTCATGGATGTGCCTGGCTAGCGCACTGTTCATGTTATTCTTCCTTATGGCATAATCATGTTCATAAATCTTAGCACTAAATTTTCTTTCTGTTTTGCCTATATAAAATACCAGGCGCTGGTCACATGTGGCCACGTAGACAACTGCCTTAGAAGAGCAGTTATATTTCCCTTTTACATGAAAATCAGTGTTGTTTATTGTAAACTTAGTCCATGTTTTAACTTTGTGACACCAGCTGCAAAACCCACATTTATGCATGCCCAGATGGCCTGTTATGGTGTGGGTGAACCCTTTCCTTAGAAGATCTTTCAAATTTGAACCTCTCCTATATGTTACTACTGGTCTATCACCTAGATGGGTCCTGATGTCCAAATCCTCCATCAAAATGGCCTAATTTTTATGAAAAATTGACATCAGGCTGTTATGTGTCAGAATTAAATGCAAGTATCATAGATCTAAGGAATGGACTCTTGTTAATTTCCAGTCTTCTCATCTCAACATGGAGTTAGCTGTTATCTAATATGTGATCACCAACTATGGGCTTAAAGTAACCTACTCATCTTTTCTCTACAACTTAATTTGTGAGCTTGTTGAGCAATTCAACTGGATAAGCCCTCCTTAAAAACATGGATTTCAAATTACTGCACTCTAAAATGAAATCCTCCTCCCCAGAGATCATACGGGCAGCTCAGACTAGTTGCCCTTTTACCACTGACCTCTTTTGATGTTTGGGATGGGAGCTGGTGTAATGCAGGAAAGAATATGAGTAGGTTTCTTTTCTATGGATTCTAGTGGCATACCTTCCACTGTGTGCATCTTTATACAAATGGACATCAAGGTAGTCCATATGATCTAGGTTGATAACCCAGGTAAACTGCAAAAATGCGGTTGTGGTATTGAGATATCCCAAAAACTCATCCAGTTCAGAAGAGGACCCCTTCCAAATTAAGCTAATATCTTGGTACCTGTAGTACAATCTGAAATAAGAATAGTAGTGGGACTGAAATACAAAGTTCCTCTCCCAATGAGCCATGAGAAGCCCGTTTCACAGAAGGGGTATTCACGGAGACATATACCAGTCCCCCCAACATGTCCTGTTTATGTCACAAGCAAGGATTAAGCCCTTAAAAAGGATATTTCTGATGCTATTTCTTTTGCAGATATGCAGAGGGTCCATCAGGGCAGGATCCAAGGATGCCTTAAATGCTAGGCATAGATTACCCTTCAACAGTGATCCACATAGGACATGTTGATATCTGGTATAGTTTTTGTCAGGAGCCCCTGTGGAAATTCCCATTGTATGTGCATGGTCAGGTACATATCAAAGGGGGCTTTGCACTCAATGATTGGTCCTCACCCACTTACTGGGGATCAGTCAATCATGCCAAAGCTGCAAGGTAGAACAGGAAAAAGTAGATTTACTGCATGAACGCTATTCCTAGACATTCTAAAACTGCTTTGTCTTCATGCCCATCTCCTGTCTGTTAACTCTTACTCTGTCCCAACCCTAATCTTATACATTACCCTGCAAAAACACATTTTGCTAATCATTGGTCTGCATACATATTTTGCTGTCATCAGATCCAAGCAAAGTGGAAGTTCCAAGCCATCCCCAAAAAAAAAAAAAAAAGTATGCATCTCTCATGTGACAAGTTGCGTCTTCAGATATCATTAGGGTTTTGTTTAAGCTATTACAAAGGGAAACTATTTTCTGTTTTCTCTGCTTGCAATCTTTTTGTCTTTCTGTTAAAACGATGCTGAAGTTTTTGCACTGGTCAAGTTTCTTTTGCTGCATTTGTGCATTGATGAAACATCCTGGAATCGATTTAGGACACAAAAAAGTTGGAACTGGCATGTGAGCTACTTATCCAAGTGATAATCAGCAATTTTGTGTTTTGCATTAATGAATTAGTGGGCTTGCAGTCAATCAATCTACACAGTATAATCTGGATGTACCAAAACAAATTAGATTGACTTTGTAGGGCAATACTAACAATTCTGTATGACAAAGAAATTAATTAGTGCCAAAATAACTCTACTGATGAGAAGGTAACATGCCCTAGGATTACCATGCAGTGGGATCAATGGGGAGTGGGTACACATCACTTCTGCAAGCTTCATAACCGCTCAGGGAAGCCCTGCCCTCATTGAAGCCAGGAATCTCTTTGGATCACCAGTTTCCAACAGGGATTCATTCAAAGGAATGCATGCCAAGAGCATGTGTTCCCACACTCACAAGTGAAATGAGCTTGCTAAGATTGGGAGGTAGAGTTCATGTGCGCCCTTGCAAATGGAGGTGTGCACCCTAACTGGTTAGCATATTGGTAGTATAAAACATTTGGTTTTAATAGAAGACGCAAGGTGCCAAGAAAAGAAGTGTGTGGCTAAGACTAAGGAACTGGCAAGAGGTTATACGGAAGCTAATGAAACATTTTTCAACTGCAGAGAGAGAAGTTAGGACAAGTAACTGATAGCTGAAAGTGGATAACTGCCACAAAGGTTGACTGTTTTACAGGCAGTCTTGCACTGCTTTATTAACATTCACTTTTTTAACAATTTAGGTTAATTAAAGATGTTCTACTCATACATAGGTTCTAGGTTATCAGCCCTAGGGCCTATATAAGCCTAGCCATAAAGGTTCCCTGGATTTTGCCACCCAAGAAAATTATTTTCCTGTGCCCCTGTCAAGCAGTGCCACAGAAGTGATCCCAGAGGTGAATTTTCTATTTCCCATCCAGTCGTCAAGATTTTTCTAAAAGAGGGTCAATGAAGAGCTTTGCTTGACATGAATGGGTAGTTTGTTCCATAGTATGGGAAGTCTCTGGGACAGGAATCTATCCCTCCAGCATGTTCTGTTTATTGCGGTAACAAGGTTTAGGTCCCTGGAGTGTGCATTTCAGAGAGACTGGGATTTTTTTTAAGTGTAGCATGTCCAACAGCTCTGGGTTTGACGTAGCTTTGTATGCTAGGCAGAGATTGCCTTTGAGTAGGCGATATGCGACGGAGTAAAGCTGGAGTTTTTTGAGACGGTCTGCGTAGGGCATCTGTTTGAGGCCAGTAATCCTCTTAGTGAGGTATTTCTGTGGCCTTTCCAATTGTTGTAGGTGTCTTGCGAGATACATGCCAAAGGGGCATTGTACTCTGTAATGGGTTTGATGAGGGATGAGTATAGAGGAACAATGACCTTCTTTTTTCCAGAGGAGATCCCTTTTGTGATGAGGTTTGCCATGTAGAAGGACTTCCTGACTAATGTGGCAATGTGGTTATCAAAGGAGAGACTACTGTCCACCTGTGTCCCGAGGTCTCTTATCACACTTTGTGTTTAGTGAGCTACCGCCTATATGGTAGCTCATGGGTACCGAGATTTTCCCAAAGGGGATGACAATGCACTTCTTGGCATTGAGCTTGAGACTATGACTGACACCAAGCATCTGTCTCTGTGAGGCCCTTTTGTACAATGTCTACATCATTAGGTGATTCTATTATGGCTCCCAGTTTACAGTCATCTGCGAACTTTGTTAGCCAAAGACCTTCTATGTTGGCCTGCACTTCAGAGAAGTAGATGCTGAACAGGAGAGGACCCAGGACCGAACCCTGTGGTACTCCACTCGTCACTGGTCTGAAGTCGGACTTGGAGTTGGCTACTTTTACTGTGTGGGCTCGGTCAGTGAATCAGTTGGCCACCCATCTTATGACATAGGGATTTATGCCCATTTTAGTGAGTTTATCTATAATTCCAGAGTGGTGGATGGTATCAAAAGCCTTGGCGAGGTCAAGATAGGCTGTGTGCACTACCTTGCCCTCATCTACGACTCTAGTGACTGCTTCAAAGAAGTAAATCAGATTTAGTAGACATGATCTACCTTTTAGAAACCCAAACTGAGTGGGGTCCAGGGTTTGGAGGTTACCTACATCTTTGTTTATAAGCTCCAAGATGATACGTTCCATGGCCTTGCAGACCAGGCTCGTCAGGCTAATGGGGCGGTAGTTTCTGGGGTCCGTGGTGGCACCCCATTTGTGCAGTGGGATAACCATCACTGTGCGCCATTCAGTAGGCAAACAGCCTGATGTGAGGCTAGGATTGAACATGGTACTTAGGTGGGGTGCCAGTTCGTTCAGTAGTTCATGCAGTATGCAGCCTGGGATGTTGTCCAGTCCCATGGATGCTGTGTTTTTGGCTTTGGAGAGTGCAGTTTTTACTTGTTCATCTGTGATTACAGGGGCTTTGCATTCTTCCAGTTTATCTTTCCGGAAAGACTGCTTAAACTTTGAGTGACTTTACAACTTGTGGTGATGCCAGATCACTGGATGTTCATTCTGTGTGATCAAGAGTAGGCTGATCATGAGAGGCTGCTTATCCATAATGCATATTGAGTTATGGAGACTGAACATAAAGTGTGTGTGTAATGCCACCATGCTTATGCTGAGACAAGAAAATACATACAAACTACTATATCCACTGGTTTGTGTGGTGATTTAAACAGTTGTAGAAAGCATCTCACTGTAATGGAACAGCTTAAGTAATTTTGTACAACAAGCAGAATATTACAGGTTTTGTTCCTTCCTTTTTTCTTGGCAAAAAAAAATATTCCAAACAAATATCCCTACATTAGAAATCAATCCTTATCATGTGTAGCATGAAGGCAACCAATGATGTAGTTGTCAAAAGGTAGGAAAATAAGTGTTCAGGTATAAAACTGTATGGGCGAATATTTTACCTTGAATACCTTTCTGTGGTGTAGTATGGCAATATTGGGGATATGTAAAGCATGCTCAAATTGTGTTCCCTCTCAAATTATTGTGTACTGGGTACCAGATAGCAGGACACCACCATAATGGTGCCTCCATGGTATATCTGAATTGAGTAAACAGTAATGCAAGTTAGATATGCTACATTCTTCTTCTTCTTCAGTGTGTTCAGTGTGGTACTGATTAACATGTGATCACTTTGATGCAAGAGGATGTCTCTATTTCACTACAATTTTCTCTCCTCATTGTATCATGACTTTCTTTTTTTAAATTATAAGCAAAAATCACCTAAATGAATACATCCATGTAAAGTATGCACATAACGGTTAAGTAGTTTACAAGCCTATCATATTTTCTGACCAAGCACTTGTTTGCTTGTCCATTTTCCACATTAGACTATTTTTATAAAACTCATTCCTTCTTTCCCCTTCCCAATGTACCCTTTTCATGTAGTAGTGTCTCCCAGTATAGACAGAGCTGAAGGTTAAAAAGCACATTTCATTTCAGATTTGTTTCACTGCTCCCAATACCTCCTTTTCTCCCATTTCCCAGTGTAGGGGTGCATCTCCTTCCTGGTTATTCAAAAACTGTCAGTCTCACATTATTATGGCAAATTACAGTGTCCATCAAAGCCACTGCTGGTACTGTAACCACTTTACATCCCTTGTGACCCACTTTGGTATATTTTAACTCTTGTATACTCTTACTCTAAAGGTCCCTGTATTCATTTCATTTTTAAGGCTGCATTTTTCAGCTTGCCCAGACAACCCAAACTTCTTTTGGTCTGCGTATTGTTGACATATTCCCAACATTTGTCTATACTGGCGTTTGACTTTTTAACGCTGGTAAAAAAAAATACTGATTTCAAAACGTATTCAAATGTACCACCTCACAGTGTTCTACCCTCTGGAATTAAATGGGTTGGCCCAGTAGGTGGTGCTCTCTTTGCTTTTGTATGTTAATGCCATTTTGGTGGAGCCTGCATGGTCTTCACATGTTCACAGGTGTTCTCTCCAATACCTCAAAGAAACTGCTTAGCTTGCTTGGCTACTCTAAAACTGCTATTAAGTTTGGATTGTGCAGCTTTGACTCTAAACTACCCCTAGGTTTTATCCATTTAACAAAAACTGTCGTAATTAGTGTTCACGTCACAGAAGATATTTCTATATTTCTGCATTACATATAAGAATTCCAGCTACTACATATCTGATTAACTATCACATTCTCACATTAATATGAGAATTGTGCAAACAGTAACATTGTTACTGCCAACTCATCTCCACCAGGGAAGGAAGAGACTAGCCAATGGATATTCTCTATATTAGTGCACAATCTACTGGATGTTCAAGAAATATTAGGAATAACATGCTTTAATACATGTAAACCAAGAATCCCCAAACTGTAAATCAAATATATAAATGGAAATAGTTTTGTAGAAAACACAGCCAGCAGTAAACTAACTGCATAACAGGGATATGATGCACTGCACTGCTCATGGAAACAGAGGTAACAATCCATCCTCTCATGTCTTTGTCAGGTTTCTCCCAGCTTTACTTACTCATGACTTCAGAGGGTCAAACTACTCTCTAGAAAAACACATACGATATATTAACTAGCCCCACCATACATTAGGTCTGTAACATATGTAACCAGGGGTGTTAACCATACTGGATCTAGTCCTCACTAATATAGGAGTGTTGCACCCCCCCCCAAAGGTAATGTCTTCCCTGGTAAGGTCAGATCACAAAATGGTCTCCTTTGAAGTAAAAATAAAATGTGGGCCCCCAGCGAATCCTGGAATATTCAGGAACTACTCTAAGGTTAGCTTCCTGCTATTAAGTGATAACCTGGAAAATTTTCAAGCCTCCATAAACCCTTGGAACACAGCTGCCTATGTAGAACTGTTCACAGAAACACTATAAAAGCATGTTAATAGCTGCCTAGAGGCAGCTGTACCCAGCAGGAAGGAGTACAGAAGTCAAAAAACAAGCCACCCTAGTGGAATCACAAAATCAATAGGATGTATAACAGAAGGAAGCAGATCATGGCAAAAATTAGGAGGTCCAGTACCCAGCAAGATAAAAACACTCTCAAACTAAACAAATAACTCAGAGGAAAAATAAAGTCTACCAAAGTCACATTTGAGGTAAATTTGGCCGCCCAGGCCAAAGGCAACCACAAGGCATTCTTCAGCTATATCCGCAACCTTAAAGGCAGTAGTACACAATTGTGTGCAGAACTCATTGTAAATGGAGCCATCTGTACTGAGCCAGAAGATAGAGCAAACCTACTGGCTAACAAATTAAGTTCCAACTCCCCCCCCCCTCAACTTTCCCCTCAGGAAATACCATCAAATATAACACCCCCTGCTATCACTAGGGAACAGGTCCTTAGTGCTCTCTCTAAGGCCAAGAACAGTGCATCAGTGGGCCCAGACAGCATCCCAGGATGCCTTCTGAATAGCATGAAACATGACCTATCAGGCTTTCTGGAATTGCTATTTAACTGTAGCCTCCAAACAGGCTTCATAACTCATGAATGGAGAACAGCAGCAGTCATCCTTCTGCACAAAGGAGGGCCAACTACAAACTCGCAAGTCTCACTAGTCTTATATGCAAAGCCATGGAAAGAATTATCATAGAAATGATCAAAAATTATGTAGTAAATCTCCAGACACTGGACCTAACCCAGTTTGGTTTCATCCATGGCAGGTCATGCCTACTCAATCTGGTGGACTTCTTTGAGGTCAACAAAGCAATGGATGTGGGCAAAATGGCTCACACTGCCTACCTTGACCTGGCCAAGGCATCTGGCACAATACTCTACTCGGGCATTGTTGACAAACTCAAGAGGTTAGGTACAAACCCGTATGTCAGCCGGTGGAGAACCAACTGGCTTCACAAACAGGACCCAGGAAGTTAGAATTGAGAAGTCCACATCTAGAAAGCAGACAGTCACATGCGAAGTCCCTCAGGGATTGTTTCTTGCCCTGTTCCATTTTGGCATTTATTTCTCTGAAGGCCAATGTCAATGGTCTCTGGCTGACTACATTTTCAGATGATTGCAAATTAGGAGCAGTCATTGAATCCCACACCGACAAACGTTTTCCAGGAAGGGCTGAGACAGATAAACAACTAGTGTCAAAGCCATGGACTAAAACTAAATGTAAAAAAATGCATAATAGTATCATTCAGGAAGCCATCCACCCCTGGTAATTATCATATTGACAACACACCCCTTAGAGTTGACCCAGTAGTCAAGGAATTAAGGCCACACAGACAGTAATCTAGCTTTTGACCATCAAATGTCTACAGTAGTGACAAAATCATTCTATGTTGTACAACTTATAAACAAAGGTATGGCATCTAGGTCCAAGGAAGTCATTGCTCCACTCTATTCAGCATTCATCAGACCTATCACCGAGTACAATGCCCCCTTTGGTATCCACCTAAACAGGCATATCGGCTTCCTCACTAAAAGAAAACAGGGCATAAAAAAATGTCTTATGCAGACAGCCTCAAGGTTCTGTCCCTGTATGCTGTGTCCTACAGGCTGTTGAGGGGAGATCTATGCCTGGCATACTAGGCACTGTCAGACCCCACTCTGGTGGACCTCCTGCATATCTGCAAAAAACAAACAGCACCAGAATTACCCATTCTAAAGACTTAAACCTTTCCTGTGATACAAATGGGATCTGCTGGAGAGACATGTATGTATCCCAGAGACTACCCTGTCTCTGGAAAGTACAGTTGTGTACACCTACCATAAATGTAGATGTTCAAGTGTCTTCACTGTTGCAGTCATGACTGTAGGGTTCTCCCCTGCCAGCAGGCAGTCCTCGGTCGGCCAGAATCCCAAAGTCTGGGTCCGGCGTCGGCTGTTCAACCATGCTCCCTGACGTCAGAGCACCAGGAGTACAAAGCTGACGCCATCTTCTCCAGTTTTTCTTGCCCCAGATGTCAGGAGTCCCAAAATGAAAAAGGTCCCATAACCTTTGCAAATACACCTCAGAAGAATGGTGAAAAAAGGAACTACACAAAAGTAAAAATAAGAGGGGACAGGAGGGAGGGAAACCCAGACTGCAACAGTGAAGACACTCTAACATCTACATTTATGGTAGGTGTACACAACTGTACTATGTTCATCGTGTTTCACTGTTGCAGTCATGACTGTAGGGTAGAATACCAAAGCTGAAAGAAAGGGAGGTGGTCATAAAGAAGAAGGGGCGGCTAAAAGGCCCTGCAAGACTGCAGAGGCAAAGCCTGCCCTAGACTTCATAGCCAAAAGAGCTTCCACCTGGTTTAAGGCCTCCGTCCATTGATGTTTGGGAAGGTCTGGCCATCCGCTTGGCCTTGGCAAGGTATGAAAATGGAATTTGTAACCTCTTAAAACCACATCCAAAACCCACTTGTCTTGGGTTATTTGAGTCCAATTTTGATAAAAAAAGAGAGAGTTTTCCTCCGAGAGGGGCTTCCAGGCAAGAAGTTCCTGTAGCCCAACAGAGGGAGCCATTGAGTTTGTTTCCTTTGAGTTTGTGACCTGTCCACTGTCTTGGTCTATAAGAAGCTTGTGTTTGAGACCTTCCTCTGGAGCGTCTATATCTACCCCTCTGAGGCCTGTCTGAAGTGGGAAAGGACCAATTTTTTGAAGGCCAATTCCTGCTAAATCTAGGTGGCTGCACTTGTAAGAAATCTTTAACTGTTTGCATGGATTTCGCCTTATCCTCCATCTTTTTAATCACCTCTTCAGCTTTTGATCCAAACAAAACATGATGCTGAACAGGAGCATCCAATAATTTAGCCTTTACTTGTTCAGGCAAATTTTGTTCCTTTAGCCATGCATGCCTTCTAATGACTGTGCCAGAGGCAGCAGCCCTACAAGAAGCCTCCAAGGCATCAACTCCACAGTGTAAACCATGCTTCCCAACTTGTTCAGTGGCATGCAATAAGCCATGTAATTCCTTATCATCTGCACAGGCAGAAATGGAAGTAAGCTTTTGTTTTAAAACAGACAAGAGAAATTGCTGGTATTTCAGCATATGAAACTGACAGTTTAAAGCCCTAATGGACAAAGTAGCAGGTGTACACTTTTTTTGCCCCATCTTTGTAAGGATCGAGAATCCTTTTCAGTAGGAATGGGATTTTTGGCAGAAGCGGCCTTAACTCCCTTAGGACCCTGAGAAATGGTTTCAGGGTCAGCAGAAGGGTTCTTGTATAAAAACTGGTGGGAATCAGGAACCCTGTAATATCTATCAGGCTTAACAGGAGCAGGAGGAAAAGTGTCAGGGGTTAAGTTAGCCTCTGAAAAGGCATCATCCACAATATCCAAAACTGGAGGAATTGCCAGGGGTCTATGTTGGGGAAGAAGAAAATCCCTCAGTCTTTTCTTAGATTCCGAATACTCCTGTCCTTCCCAGTGGAAATGTTCCCTCATTTCATGCAAAGTTTCCCCAAAAGAGAAATACTCAGGGGGAGAAGCTGAAGGAATTGATTCCTCAGCATCAGAATCCTCATAAGGAGGGAAAGAATATTCCTGGTCAGAAGAAGAAACTGAGGAAACAGAAGCCTGATCAGAGGAATCATAATAAACATCCTGCCTTGGCCTTTTATCTGGAGGGGGATGTGAACCCCTAATCATAGTAAGTAAATCCTCTGCCATCTTGAGTAACTGTTTCTGTGACTTGGGAGCCAGTTCAGAAGAGGCCTGTGTTGCAGTCTTTGATTTAGAAGGAGTCTTTGCCTTTATTAGAAGCTGAGTAGGCCTGAAAACTCCTTTGGGGGCCGGTACCTACACAGCGGCTCCGGACCCATCCGAAGGAGCATTGTCCGAAGGTCCTGCAATAGAAATATTTAAGGGCCTGGTTGGCTCCTCATGAGAGTCCGTTTCGGCCATCGGTTCTGAAATGGCCGACGACAGGGGCTGCAAAAGCGCCTCACTGGCGACGGCCGAACCTGAAGCTGGCTCCGCTTGTGCGCTATCATCAGATTTGGACCTCGGAGGCCTGTCTTTATCCTTGCGACATTTGTGAACTCCGGTAGCCGGAACCGTATCAGACAACATTTTGTAGTTAAAGCGCCTACCGAAGTAATGAAAAGCAAAATCGTACCTTCGCTTAATTGTACGTTGATTGAATCTAGCACAAAACCGACAACTAGCTACGTCATGGTCAGGGCCTAAGCAAGGAATACAGTAAGAATGAAAATCCTTATGAGGTATTTGCTTCCAACATGAAATACAATTATTAACTTTTTCTGACATCAGAGTGGAGCAAGAAAAAAGTTTCCCCAACGGGGTACTTAGCTTTGAGTGGAGAAGAAAATCTTTGGACTGAAGTTTATCAGAAAAAATCGTCAGGAGTCAGCCGACCGGCACTTGTGAACTCCTATCACCGCACGGCAAGAAAGACTGGAGAAGATGGCGTCGGCTGTCAGCTTTGTACTCCTGGCGCTCGGATGTCAGGGAGCATGGTTGAACAGCCGACACCGGACCCAGACTTTGGGATTCTGGCCGACCGAGGACTGCCTGCCAGCAGGGGAGAACCCTACAGTCATGACTGCAACAGTGAAACACGATGATCAGCAGCCCCCCCCATCCATCCATGTGAAACAGAGTTCCTTCCCTAACCCAATTCAAGTGCAACTTGGACAACTGGATGAGGAACAGGAAATTCATCCCGGGCTTGGCATGTGTCTCTAGTGGACACAGGCAACCTGTAAATGGTTCATCTCCCAGCCCCTGCTTGTTCATAGGTGCGTACTAAGCTAATGGCCCTGGAGCCTTTACAAGTCTAGCTCATAGGATTACCCTGGCATTGTGCCACCCGACCTGTAAATGTTTAATCTCCCAGGCCCCTGCTTACACTTGTCAAGGGCACCAGAACGTGTCAGAAATTTGGGATACATGGGTAGGCTTAAAAACACCCTTGTGGTAGTTAGCCTAGTAACCACCTATGAACCTATAAACATAAGCCAGGACAAATACCTAAATTTAAATGCAGCATGTCCGTGTCATAACTATATCTTTGTGTACAAAAGCTACATGTGCAGTGATTAATGTGTAGAACATCATGTTCATTAACTGCATCTGTTCAGACAATGAACGCAGATCAAAAGAAACATTCTACCATGCAATGCAAAGCAGAAGTCAGCAAGTTTCTTTCAAAGACACATACTTAACCTTTGATGCCATTAACAAAGCTGAATATATTCTACAAAAGGAAACAGCAAAAGCCAAAAGAATCCATCAATTTTCTGCACCATGTCAGGACTGCACAACAGAATGCCCTCAATTTAAGCAAAGATCACAAAGAATGTCAAACTGCACATTTCATCCTCCAAAACCTGAAGACAGACATTTCTGGAACTCTATTTTCCAAACCCATTACAAAATATACAGATTGTTAATATGCTAAAGCTGGATTTTTTATATTAACATTTCAAAGTCACTGCTGCAGTCCATTAAATAAGCACTTAAGTAATTTGCACCAAAGCTGTAATCGGACTATTTCAATCAAACGTTTTCCATAGCCAAGGGGGCTTCTCAAGAATGCCTCTCTGAAAATTAGTTCATACATATGCATGTGAAAATTAAGGCTTTTTCCTGGTAACAGAATTTTCTATACCCAAAATTTATGCTGCACAAACTGGTACAGAATCAGACCATATATTACAAGACATCACAAAAAACATTTGCTGGATCAGGAAGCACCTCAGAAAATGTGCATGTGTAGCAGAGTGAAGAGGAATTTCAAACAAATTAAATATTTTCAGAACAAGACTGTTCTCTGTGCAGGAGACTGAAAAGCAAAACTGACCTCAGAAGGCAAAACATTAAACTGATGCAACTACCTGCTAGTTCTTTACAGTTGAGAATGTATTCCAAAGTTCAATATTGTCATGGGTTATTTTAAAAAAAAGTGTTATTTCCTTATGAACATAGCAAAAGTAATTCAATGACTTGGAGTACATCTTGCATTAGAAGCTGATCTGTAGGGTCTATGGCTAACATGTTCCCAGATAATCACAGTGGCATGGCCTACCACATCAGAGATAATTCTAGTTTACACTGGGTTGTAAAGAAATTGCACTCACTGGGGAATAGGGGATTGTCCTTGAAAGAGGGTAGTGCAGGGTTGCGCTGTTAAGTGGTGCATGAATAGTTCACTCATGATCGAAAAAGGTCAGAGCATGTACATGACCCCCCCCCCCCCCCCCCACTCAGGTACTCATTTTAAGTCCGCTGGCCACTATATGGAGGGAGAAGGTAGGATGGGGTGAGACTTTCTTAGGATAAGCAATAACCCATATTCTAAGGGAAGGAGTGTCCTGATCAGATACTAAAGATTAATGAAAAAGGTTGGAGGGCTATTGTCATTGGATAGATACAGGTAGGGGAGCCATTAGGCAAGGTCTGGTAGTCTGAAACACTACCAATAACACAAAGTGAAGTTGCCAAGAGAAATGCAGCATCCACTGGTGATGGAAAATGCACAGCTAATGGTTAAGGTGTTTACCTTACAGACACAAGGTGCAGGGTTTAATTCTCACATGGGGTAATTGGCTATGCTTAAAATGACCCACAAGGGCAATTAGTCTAGTACTAATGTATGAACCTATACAACATAGGGTTTGATTTAACAAGAAAAGGTATCTTGTTTAATTATTTATTTGGTTTTGTTTACCAGAAAAGTCTTACTGAATTGTCAACATAGCCCTTTTCAGAGGTTGCTAGGGGAGAGAAACTCCAGAAAATGTACAATATTATCAAAAATACATGTCAGAGAAGAAAATTCAAAGTACAAACTTGTCCACATATAAATACTAACACTTCAGGGAAATGCAATGAAAATAGTGAATGGTGACAACATTCAAACTGCAAGTATAAAGGTGCTAAAGTAAAAAAAAATAATGAAGTGAGGGCAACGACATCAGGCTTTAGGATGGCACAGAATACACATAGGATGACAGGAATTTCCTTGTACACATAGAGGAGTGGTTAAGTTGATATGTTACAGATTGTCTGTGGATATACTTGTTTGCATTAAATGGAGTTTCAGAAAATAGTAAGGTTAAGACACTACTGCTTGAAGTAAATTAGAATGTCTGATATGTGATGGAAAAAGAAAAGTGCAGAGAATATAGTCTGAGGTACCATGTCAGGAAGTAGAACTCATTGTGAAAGGGGGAGAGAGGAACAACATTAGTGCAGACAAGTAAGAAAATGTAATGTTAACAGACTGGGCTGTTAGAAGCTGTGATTGAAACAGTAAGGAAGAGATGGAACACAGTGAAACAGCCAAGATAAACTATGAGGGGTGTAAGGAAGTAAAGATGTAGGAGACAATAATCACTAGGTATAGCAATTTCAATGATCAATCCTACATAGTGTTGCCACCTCACATAGGGCTAATTCCTGGAGATGCTATTTTAATGTTAAACACAAACCGTATTGTTTGGCCTAAGTGCTCTCCGACTCAGAGATTATCAGTCTTTGATATGTTAATATTCATAACGATTGTACAATGAATACTATGTACAGGAAAAGTGCAAAACAATAATACAACTGTAAACTAATTATTCAAATGTTCATTCTGTGTGCTTTGGTACAGTCACAAAAACTACTTGCCTTTAAAAGTACATTTCTGATCAGATCTTGCAGCCGTCAACAATTTGGGTGTCTTCATCAAGAATCCATGAAACTGAGAACAACTGTACTTCACATTTTTGCACACCTGCAGCTCATCTCGCAAAACACCAAGTCCCAGATGATTTCTTTCTTCGGTCCACAAAGAATTCATCACACTGAAAGTTCGTTCACACGAAGAATTTGATACAGGTATAGAAAATGCGAAGGATATAACTTTAAAGAGTTCCTAACCACACTTTCTGTGTGTCAATTTCGCGAAAACATCCTTCCATTGATCGACCACTCGTTCATTTTTTTTTCCACCAGCTCTGTTTGAATGTCATGCAGAATGCAATAGTAGTCATAGTACTTATCTTTGTCAATGCTCAACTTGTCTGCCAGTTCCTCAAATAAGCTCCACATCACTGGTTCTTTCAAGGTTAAGCTTGACATTCTGAATCCTGGTAATTATACCACTTGTCTAGCTAGTTTAAACACTTGTAGAATTGATCAGCATCAGCTTTGAAGTGCCTTTTCTTATCCTGCGGAATTCTTTTAAGCATGTCTGCAACAGCCTTTCCATAAAATTTGTCTTGCTTGCAATCTGCAATTTTCTGCCTTACTCCAACCATGATATCATGCAGTTCGGAACTAGTAGTTTGATCAGATGCTAACATTAGTGCACTGCTTTGAAAGACCTGAATAACATTCTGTAAGAAACAGCAGTATAGTCTAGGTATGGACTCACTTTCTTCATCTCTAAAGGCATCCCAAATTACTTTGTGGCATTATTCTTCTCCCCGTGAAACAAAGACTGCAAAGCAAGCCATACTAGAAGTATTCTTTCAAGTGCTGGAAGTAATAACCATCTCGTTGGTACACAAAGAATATCTTGATACTCAAGTTCGACAAACTTGAAAAATGACTGGAGCTGTGCAGTTCGTTTGGCATATCTGGAAAATTCCGCATAAACTTTGAGAATGAGAATTTCAACGTCCTTTGACAAAGTTTTGCATGCCTGTTTAACACAACTATGGAGAATATGGCACTTGCAATTCGCCGAAATGAGTTTAGAATTTCTTTTTTTCAGTTTCTCATACACAGAAATCTTGCCAAAATTCACTGCAGCATTATTACCAGAAAATGCAGACACTCTGCTCATGTCCAATCCATTTTTCTCTATCACTTCAACTAATCTATCCATTATCACCTCACTGCTTTCATCTGGATCTTCATAAAAGTCTAGCAAACTAGGTTTTATTCCTTCTTGTTTTGAAAAATACTGCACTTAAACTGGAAAAATGTTAACACTTCCTTTGTTTGAAGAGTCAGTTGCTATTGAAAAGTATTTTGATTTTTGTAAGGCAGAGATCAACTGTTCTTGTGAAGCATGAGTTAGAACATTTTCAATTATATTAGTTGCTTTTGTTCTGGTGCAAGCAATCTTTTTCGCAATACTAGATTCTGGGAAATTAGTCCCCATTACCTTGTTACCGCAATCTTGACTTGCGTGGCTGTGATGATGCTTAACATTGTGATAAGTTAGAGTTACTTCAGCAGCTGTTATAAGGTCGTATTTGGTTTTCTGAAGAAGCTCGTCATGACTGTATTTTGCTTACTCTGCTTCACATTTTTATTATGTTTCCTCAATGTTGCATGCACTACTACTGATCTTCATCCCTCATACTTTACTGCAAAATGTGTGATGGCAAATTTTGCATTGTGCTTCAGACTGTTTTCTTACCCAATCAGTCCTTAAAATTGTCTTTTAACCATTCATCATTGAATGAACAGTGCTACTTCTTTTTTGCCTTTATACAACTTTCAGACACAGAATCCGAATGCTTTGATTCAGCCATTGCGAAGTTTTATTGATCATGTGCAGTACAGCCAAGGCAACAAAGTACGGTACACTAAATTATCCAGCACCCACGGGGATTGGTACAGTACAGACTCTGCTTCCAAGGCAGCAGGCAGCTATAGGGTCAATCTTAAGGTGCCATACATGGACGATAGTCCAGTAACACCCAAAGACATCTTGTTTGGAAAACCAACCCAAGAAAGTGGAATACATAATAAAACTAAGGAAATGGTTAAGCAGCTTTTTTATTCCCCTATTCTTGGTAGACACTGGATAAGTGTCAGCTCCAGTTACTAGAGAGTTAACTCTAAGAACAAAAAAATCTGGATAAAGTAGTAAATAATGGGCAATATTTAAAAACTGTCATTTTTGGGACTTTGCCCCACTTTTACTCATGGCTTTGTCCAGATTTCTTGCTCTAAGAGGTTGAGAGGTATGGAGCGAGAGTGAGTGTGTGTGTGTGTGTGTGCGTGTGTGTGTGTGTGTGTGTGTGTGTGTGTGCGTGTGTGTGCGTGCATGCATGTGAGAGAGAGAGATCGATCAGGAGAGTGTGTGTGTGTGTGTGTGCGCGTGCATGTGAGAGAGAGATCGATCAGGAGAGTGAGTGCAATATGTGAATGAATTCACAAGTTAAGTGGCATACCTCTCGACCTCAGAGCAGGAAATCTAGACAAAGGCATAAATAAAAGTGGGACAAGGACCCAAAAATAGGGACAAGTTTTAAATATTGCTCTTACAAATTTAGAAAGTTGATAGAACAGGTTTTGCATTAGCATGAATTTTCTGAAGGGTATGAAGTCTGAAGCTTAAATGTCTGTCATTTTCTAACTTCAGTCTTTATTTGCCACTAATATGCCAGAAAACCACATGTTTATAAGAAATGGACCAAAAATATGAGGCAAAAATATGGACATTCTGAGAAAATCTGTATAGTTGAGAGGTAAGTGGGTGCGTGCGTGAGAGAGAGAGAGAGAGACAGCACGGTATGAATGAATGCATAAGTGTGTGTGTGTGTGTGTGTGTGTGTGTGTGTGTGTGTGTGAGAGAGAGACAGTGAGAGCAATGTGTGAATGAATGCAGGTATGAATGAGAAGTGTGTGTGTGTGTGTGTGTGAGAGAGAGAGATCAGGAAAGAGAGCGTGAATGTGATTGTGTGCGAGTGAATGCCAGTTGTTTGAGCTACAGTTAAGGCAGAGTGTAATGTCATTATTCCTGGACATTTCAGAGTTTTTTTGAATTACTTCCAGGAGATGAGAAATGCCAAAAAAATCCTGGAGACTCCAGGGCAATCCTGGAGAGTTGGCAACCCTAATCCTACATTTGTCTTTTTTTTCGCAACTATTTTTTGAACTGTTAGCAGCAGGTGATCCATGTGATATACACTTCATCATTCTGTACAATGCTTTGTGGTTCATGTTTCCAATGCTTCTCAGCTACTTCAGTATTGTAGTGTTTGCATGATCCCCAGTGCAATGGTCTTACCACATTATTGTGTATTTCCAGTGTACAAGCCCTCTGCCATGAGAGTATCATATCCAACAAGATGACGTGTGACAATGTCCAATTCTTCTTTTTTTTTTTTATTTTACAGAACCTACATTTGTCTTTCTCCCACATGTTCAATGGACCTTGCAAATATTTCAGAACCCTAGAGGTGGTCCAATCCCTTTAAAGTTAGAAGAATTAGAGTTGGGATGGCAGATCAGATTAAATGCATATAATGTGCCTGGTTTGAACGAAGGATGTTTAATTAGTAGCGTTCTCAAGCTTAAGTGCCTCACTAGATGAAAACACCTTAGATATTGTAATACATCTAGGGTTTGGTTTACACTATCTTATAGGATGGTATTTGTATAAAATTATAGGATTCATTACTTTTGAATAGTTTTATTTACTTAATTTCATTGTAAAAGATAACATTTCCTATATTTATTTATTATTTATTTTACATTTGTTGACTGGGATAGTCCGACTGGATACATGTCCATTTTCAGCGGAGGCCCGGGGAGAAAAGCTCCAACATAGTCACAGAGACAGATAGTTACATATTAGTGTTTAATATAGAAAAGAAATAAAAAGCAATTTACATACTACATACTACACATACTACCTTGCTCTAACAGACACAACTTACGACAGTTCAATATACAGATCTTTAAAAACATGCTAGTGAATTTATTAAGACAGATTATAGATTATAGTTTGGCTAATGTACAATGAACATGCTTTTTGATTACATATCCCCACTCTAGGTTGTCCTTTTGGGTTTAGATTTACTTGAGAAATAGTATGGCCTTGGTTTAACGAAGAGGAGCTAGTCTGGGTTTGAGCATGGACAAAGCCAATGCGACTTAAAATGGAGTTTTAGACTCTTTTTGAATTGAACTGGGGAAGTAATAAGTATGAGGTTACTTTCCTTTAGTCATATTAAGAAATACATATTCTTGACTTAGTGTAGTGGTGCTTTTCACAGGTTTTAAATGCATTTATTGTTTAAAATGCTCTTGGTGTGCTTAAAAAGTTTTTATCTTTTTAAATGATTTTATTGATTAATTGAGAAGTTAATTGATTGTGTATTTAAAACATTCCTCAGTGAGGTTTTTTTTATCTGAATACGTTTGTATATTGTGACAAACGAAAAGCACTTAATTGGATTAAATCTGTATTTTCACCATTTGGTGCTGTTTCGTGGTTCCTGCCTTTGTTTTTTGGATTTGTAGTTCGTTTTTGCCTGTTTTTAGTTCTGGACCTTGCAAATATCCCATATGGGTCTAGCTCCATTTCCCCAAAGTTCAACCACCTCACTTGCTAACTTACTAACCACATTGTCACAATACCTTAATGAGACTATCTGTCAGAAACAGTGCATCACAGAGTTTGAAATCTCTTTGCAAGGGGCTGTACCAAATGCATCCTTCAATGTTTGAGCTCTGCGCCCCCCCCCCCCCATTTTTTTTAATATAATGCCTTCAAGGTTACATAAATTTGGATAGAAAGGAAAAAAGGTTCTCTCATTTTTTGAGTCATTGTAACATCCGAGATGCAAGGGCAGAGAATATTTACAGACTGGTGGGACTGGGTGAAGAGTCCTCGCAAGAGGCGTGGGGACTGCAGTTGATGAACAAAGTATTTGCAATTGTAATTTAACGAGAATCCTGCGTCAGTCTAACAGAGTGGTAATGTACACACAAGCAGGAAGCAAGACACAACTATAGAAAGTCAAAGTAAATCTTGCTATATAATTGTCCTACTTTTCCTTGCTAACCAATTAGCAGCTTCTAAAATGGATCTAGTCTCCAAACACTTGAATAAAGCACCAGAGGAGGCAACAGCCCTGGTAGAAAAGTACAAGTATAAGAAAGCTGCTTACCTTGAAAAGAACAGCAAAAAGAAACTGCCTTAGAAATCCAAGAGGAGACTGTCTGCTTAGAGACAGCTAAACCCAATTTGTTGGGATACAAGAAAACAACATTTGCTTAGATTTCCTTATATCCTTAGTCCTATCCAGTTAATATTGGAGCTGTCATTGCAAATCCCACACATGAGGAATCCTCTATCATTCTGTGGGGAGGAAGATGAATGGTCTGCTTTAAAGACAAATCAGTATAAAAGGATTAGTACAATGAGAAACACGGTCTATGAAAAATCAAAAAAGAAGGAACTGCCATGAGTGTGTCTGAAGTTCAGAGCCTGTCTTGGCTGAAGTAAGAGCCACCAACACAAGAGTTTTCCAAGTACAGAGCAAAGACGAAACTACAGGCTCAAATGGTGGCAGAGTCAACGTTTCCAGAGCAAAAGGAGGAACAGGCTTTCTTGGAGGCTTAATAAGGGTGGCTTTCAGAAACTGTTGACTTCAAATCTAGATGAAAGGTGGATTCAAGGACAGACAGAAAGCCAATAAGCTTTAACAGATGCATATGCCAGGCCAAAAATGAGTAGCTCACACAATTAACAGTATGAATACTCACAGAAAGGAGTGCAGTTCATGTTTGCAACACCAAAAAGAAAATCTCTTCCACTTAGCTACATAGGATTTTCTAGTAGTGGAGTTTGTCCTCCTGTAAAACCCAAAGTACGTCCTCAGAAAATATCACCCAAAGAGTCAAATAAAAGGTGAGTAAATGAGGCTGAATAGGAGACCCTTTATCCTGTGTGAGATCATCTGTTCTGTGAGGTAACTTGTGATTATAAGAGATCCTTTATCCTGTGTGAGATCATCTTGTTCTGTGAGGTAACTTGTGATGACTGCCCCTGACCAGATGAAATAGAAGGGGCAAAATAATAAAACATATATGAGAGCGCTTTCGTTTAACAAGCGTACACATCAGACAAATGAATAAAGTCAGACTAAAGTTTAAATAATGCACAACATATTCTGATTGGATAAAACCATGGACAACATCACAAGAAAATGTACCCCTCATATCCCATAATATTCTAAAATGTTCTAACATATAAATATTTGATAAATAATATTTATAATACCAAATAAGTTGTACTAAACAGTTATGAATGATAAACATTAAATAATGCATAAATAAATGAATAATGTCTTTGAATACATAAAAAATACACATCCTATGATGGATTTTTACAAAAAATGTATGTCCCTACAATTGGAATTGATTTTGTACTACATATTGATATTGTTTGTCATGCTGCCCCTTCAACTATTTTATTTATTTTGAGGGCTTTAAGTTTTAATACTGGTGTGATAGAAGTTATTTTATTAATACCTAGCCACTTATCAGCATGCAATAAAATCTGCCATTTAAGTTCTTTTAATTCCAAATAGACACCCCATGGTCTCTTTTTCTCAAAGTCCACATGGTCAATGGCCATGAACCTAAAATTATGGTCAGCATTAGCATAAATATGTCTTGCCAGGACATTATTCAAGTTATTCTTTTTGATGGCATAAACATGTTCATAGATTCTGTGGCAAAATTTCCTTTCTGTTTTACCTATGTAAAATACTGGACAAACGACACATGCAGCCACGCATACTACTGCTTTTGAGGAACAATTGTATCTACCTTTGATACTATATTCAAAATTACTAATGGTAAATGAATCACCAACTTCGATTTTGTAACACCAGTTGCATGTTCCACATTTTTGTGTACCCAAAGGTTGTATACATGCACTTCGTGTCCGCTCTTAAGAAGGTCTTTTAAGTTCCTACCATTCCCATATGTTATTGTTGGTCTATCACTTAAGTGGGTTCTAATGTCCACATCTTCCATGAGGATATCCCAATTCTTCTGAAAAATACTTCTTAAACTGTTAGAATCTACACTACAAGTAATAGTTAAAGATTTCAAAAAGGTGTTGCTGTTTCTTCTATTTATACTCTGGTCTGAAAGAGTGTTTTGTGCAAGAATGGGTGCCATAACTTCCAAATTCAAAGAATTGATGTCCTCTCTGTGGGAACTATTGTCTAACAAGGACTTTTGTGTCACGTCCAACAGATTAACTTCACAATTCAAACGTTCACTTTCCAAAGTATTACTATTAACTATGGATACAAAATGGCCTAGTTCCCTCTTTTCTGTGACCTCTTTTGTTATTTCGTTGATCAACAGGTATGCCCTTTTCAAAAACATAGTTTTCAAATTAATACACTAACTCAAAACCCTCATCCCTCGACACCATCCAAGCAGCTCTTACCAACTGGCCTTTAACCATTGATCTCGTTTGGTGCTCGGGGTGTGAGCTACTGTAATAAAGGAGAGTTAGAATAAGTCTTTTTTCTATAAATAGTTGTGGCATACCTCCCATTGATTTAATCTTTAAAAAGGTGGACATCCAAATAATCAATGTGATTAAGGTAGACAACCCAAGTAAAATGTAAAAAAGTGGTGGTGGTATCGATATATTGTAAGAATTGTTCAAGTGTTTCTGAGGGACCTTCCCATATTAAATTGATGTAATCTTGGAACCTATGATGCATTTTAATATGGGAGCGATAGTCTGACTGAAATACAAATGGTCTCTCCCAGTATGACATGACCGTGTTGGCAAAGGCCCCACCACAAATTGAACCCATGGCAACACCAGTTGTTTGCAAAAAATATTTGTTAAAAATAAAAAAATTGTTGGTTAATACAATTTCTAATGGTTCCAAGATGAGATTAACTTTGTCTTGGTCACTCATGTGCTCTGATAACATTTCATTAACCCAATCCAAACAAATGGTCTGTGGAATGACAGTATACAAATCTTTCATGTCAATGGTGACAAATAGGCCCTTCTCATCAAATAGTGTATTGTTAAATTGTTTAAAAAAGTCCAGGAGTCTTTGCATATCTGTTTTTTTTTAACAATTATTTTCAACTCATATTCTAAATACATGCAGCTGTTATTGAGTCCCTACCATCCACTAAAGGCCTCATGGGGGGATCTAAGATGCCCTTGTGGATTTTGGGGATACCAAAGAATACTGGAATTCTTGGGGTAATGACATTCAAATAGTTGTACAAAGAAATGTCTATTCTCCTCTCCAAGAACATGTCATTCAATTGCCCATAAATTCTCCTATAAGCCCCATTAAGTTCATTAAGAGAAAGTTCCCTATAATTTTCAGTATTAAGTATACTTTGCAGTTTATGAGTGTACTTAGATGTGTCCATGATCCCAACCCCACCCCCTTATCTGGTTTCATGATTCTGACATCTTGCCTTTGTAATGATCTTAAATTCTGTGATTCTGAATTAACATTCTTAACATTAACAAGTCTTGACATGCTGAATTTCTATGTCTATGCAAATTATATAGATCCAATTCACACAGCTTTTCATACATTGCAAGCTTAGGGTGTAAGGGGGGATTATAGGCAGAACCGATCTTAAAAATATTACAGTTGTCATCCTGAACAGGACTCTCATACAATAACGTTAAATTCAACTTTCTCATAAATTTTCAAGTCAATAACTGTATCAACAACATTAAACTTTCTAGCTGGTACAAATGTCATCCCTTTTGAAAGTAAATCTGCAATGGACTCATCTATACAGAACTCTGAATAGTTATATACAGCAAAGTCCTTCTGTTTCTTCAATAATCACTGTACATGTACAATCATTAGTGCTGTTGTCCAAAACTGGAGAGGTTACAACTTGCTCCTGGTTAACAAATTCATCAACAACTCTATTACATGAAATACTATCCTAATGCACACTTATGTCCTCCAGTTCCTGGTTTTGGGCTGGGCCCCTTGAAACCCTGCCTGAGGTTGCGGTCTTTTATTATAATTCACCTTGTTCTTTATTCGCTCACTTCAGGATACTCTTGTCAAAATTAGGGCTCAAATCATCCACTCTCTCCACCGTGTGTCCCTCGCCTTCCAAGTCAGTGACAGAATTAAATGGAAGATTCCTGTTGTCATTAACAGTGTTTCTAACTTTTCTGTATGCACCTTGAAGCTTGGGATAAGCAATACCATTTGCATAATCATTAAGATCCCTATCAATCTTATTTAACTTGCCAGCTTTCAATTTGTTAATATGCTGGTCAATACTATTGTAAATTCTGAGGTGCTCATATTTCATTAAATCATATTCCCTATCTTCACGGATAGCTTTATCTAAAACTGTTAACTCATCAAATCAAGCATCAATATCACTTGAATTGTTTTTTTTACCAATAATTCCAGTTTTCAGGAAATGAAACCTTTTGACCCTTAGTACCCTGAGAAGGCTCATCAGGATAAACCATCTTAGATCTCTCATCCCTGGAAGGTTGTCTTTGCTGCATATGCACTAAAGAAGATTTAGAAGAGCAATTCCTCTGAAATGTTGGAACAGGAAAAAGGAAGCTCTGTTTAAGGTCCTGCATTATCTTTCCCTTATCCTGCAAGGTTTGAAGAGCTCACCAAACAGATTCTGATGGTCTATGGGAGAATACAGTAACTTAGTTTAATATCTTTAGGGAGTGATTTCAACCTCAACCAGGAATACCTCCTCATAGTAGAGGCTGATGCAGCCACCCTAAAAGAGGAAACAGCAGCATCATAACTGTGTTTGATAGACAGAGTGAGGAGCTACATGGGAAGCAGAGCTGAAAAGGAAATGGCAGAAATGTTAGCTTCAGAATCAGGTATACTGGACGGAATGCCCCAGCACATACCTTGTCATATGGGTTTGGTAGTTTATGGCCCTGAAAACTAATGTGGCAGCTGTATAAACTCTTGTTTTAATACCTGTCCATAGCCCTACTGTCCTTGTCACAAGATAAAAGTTTGGAAGAGGATAGTAACTTGGATGGCTTATCAGTAGCTAGAGAAATCACTGCAGGGTCAGAGTAAGGGATTTTAAATAAAAAAAAAACGTTTGAGACTCAGGTACTTTACCGAATCTGTTAGGTGTTTTTGGAGCAGGAGGTTGACAGTGAGGAGCCTGGGAAGCGGAGGAAAAAGTGTCGACGAGGGCATCAAACATTGGAGGGAACAACAGAAGGCTGGACCACGTCAATCTGCACGAGGTCGTAACACCTCTTCTGGATATCAGAAATTTAGGAACACTCCCACTTAAAATACTTCATCATGCAAACAATTGTGTCCCCAAAAGATAATTCCTCAATGGGAGAATCAGGGGAAAGGAAATCCTCTTCCTTAGACCCAAGGGCAAGAGAGGAATGACTAAGAGTAGGCCAAGGACTCATCCCAAGAATCCAACTGTATATATTATTCAGAGGAGTCAGGTCAGTGGTTTAGAGGGGGTACAAGACCAGGGAACAGAGGAAGGAACATACAGCCTCTGATGAAGATTTAAAGACAAAAGGGCTTTGTAAAGACCATGAGTGAAGTCCTGCCACTCTGTGTGGGTCTTCAGCCAAAACAGCCACGTGTCTTGTTTTAGTTTGTTTCTTTTTAAAAAAAAAAAAATCAGCACTGACAAACTGAGGAGGTTCAGACCCCTGCCTGACTTCAATAATGAACCAGAAACCTCTTCCCTAACAAGAATCATGGAATCCCCCTAGGCCCCTTTGAAACAATCAGCTGCAGTTCCCTCTCCTCAACTGCAGATGTAGACGCAGCCTCAGCAGATATGTGGGCAGGCAGCTGTGTGTCAGGCTCCAAGAGAGTTGTAATAGAAGAGGCTGGTGTCAGCACTGGACAGTCCCTGGGTTATTCATCCAACTCTACAGATGTCTCAAAGAGTCTGGACAGCAGAAATCACAATATGGCTCTTTTTAGACTTTTTCTTAAGTGGCAGTTGAAGGTAGGGGCTGGTAGATTCAGAAGCTATGGTTCCCTAAGCTAATAGCTTCAGACGATGGTTCTCTAAATAGATAGAAAGGGAAGACAGATGGCTAGAAACAGTCCTTGGTACAAATACAGCTGTGGGTAGCAACTAGACAAAAGAAACTTCTTGTGTCTATATTTTTGGGGAATCTGCCTCCCACATTCACATTTTCCCTTCCTGGATGACACAAAAAGCAATACAACCAAAGGTAAAAATGAAGGAAAAGACCCCATTGGAGCACTTATCTTTTGAAGGCAGAGTAACTGAAGCAATGCCATGAACAACTTGCAGACAGAATTTAAAAGCAATGTTCAGACTAATGACAAAGAAGGTCAGACACTCAAAGTTATCGTACATCATTTACGTACCTTACATGCAGGATGTATGCATCTGGAAGGTGCTAAGGCTTTGGTATGCTGGCTGGCAGCATATCCCTTTAGTAGGGATTACTGCAACAGTGATAAGAGGGCATCAATGTTTAATTTAAAACAGCATTCACAGTGATTGTATTCAGTAAACTGCCCTAATTTGTAGCATGCCTTGCATTTACCATTTTAGCAACACCAAGATGCACACTTCCTACCAGATTAACATTGCTTACTCCTCATAGTCTCCAGCGCTGTAGACAGAAACCTGTATGCAGCCTTACCACAACATCTGTAACTGAAGGATGGATGTCCTCCATCAACAGGCCTTACAACAAAAAGAAACTGCTGTCCAAGGGCAAAAAGGAACAGATTCCAAATTGAAAAAAATCCCTCCTTAGCCTCAACAAGCAAAGTAGATCACTAGTGAAAACCCCCAAAGCCAATTATGAATCGAAACTAGAATCCGAAACAAAGGGAAACCACAAAGCCTTCTTCAGTTACGTCAGGAACCTACATGGCAAAGCCCAGGTTTGTTCCAAATTAGTACTTAACATTATCACCTACATTGATCCTGTAGCCAACCTAGCAGATAGATTCAGTGCAAACTTCACCCCCCAGTCCCCCCCCCAAAGGCTCTTTTGACATCCCAAGTACTTGTCCCGCTCTTCATCTCCATAGATAAAGTGTTAAAGGCCTTATCCAAGGCAAATAACACAGCTTACATGGGACTTTATAGTATCCCAGGCTGCATTCTGCACCATCTCCAGCAAGAATTGGCTTCGCCATTGAGCACCATATTCAACCATTGCCTTAGTACAGGCTTCACCCTAGCAGAGTGGAGAAAGTACAGTTTTGTACCTACCATAAATGTAGATGTCCGATAGGTATGCATCTGCAGTCCTAACATATGGGTTGTCCTGCCTCAGGCAGCCCTTCGGTCGGCCGGATTCCAAAGTCTGGTTCTGGCCTCGGCTGATGTCGCTCTTCACCCGACGTCATAGCTGCTGTGGTATAAAGGCATCAGCCGACGCCATTTTCCTCAGTGTTTCTTGCCCCAGATGCCAGGTGCCCTCTAGGAAGGCTAAATTTTGGATAAATGCAAATAATTCCAAACAGTAGAGATAAAAAAAAAAAAATATATATATATATATATATATATATATACATATATATACATACATACATACATACAAATACACCATAATAAATTCCCCCAGCTAGCTAAAAGAGGGGTAAGTACCCTAGGAATACCACAGGTGGGTAATCCTGACTGCAGATGCATACCTATCGGACATCTACATTTATGGTAGGTACAAAACTGTACTATGTCCTTCAAGGATGCATCTGCAGTCCTAACATATGGGTAGAATACCATAGCCAAACTGGGGGAGGAGGCACTAAGATAAAGATGGTGTAGTCAAGATCCCTTGCAAAACAGCAGTTGCAAAACCTGCTCGGGATCTGGAGTATAGAGGAAGATTATAATGCTTGGCAAATGTATGCACGGAGCTCCAAGTAGCAGCTTCTAAAATGTCTTTGGTAGCCACTCCTCGTAGGAAAGCTGTAGTGGTGGCTGTAGCTCCTGTGAAGTGAGGTCTGATATTTTCAGGAGTTGACTTTCCGAATGCAATTTCCTATCCATTTTGAGATTGTCTGTTTTGAAATTGCTTTCCGTTGTATTCCTGTTGCATATGCTACCAGAAGCTGGTCAGTTTTTCTGTTGGTCTTAGTTCTGTCCAGATAGTAGCGTAATTGTCTGTGCACATCCAAGGTATGTAGTAGTCTTTCCCCCCTGTTCTGTGGGTTGGGGAAGAATGTAGGTAAATGAATCGCTTGGTTCAATGATACTCTGGAGACCACTTTTGGCATAAAAGTAGGGTTAGTTCTCAGAGACACTCTATCCTGATGGAAGATAAGGAAGGGCTGTACTGCCATTAATGCCTGTAACTCAGATGCCCTTCTTGCTGAAGTGATCGCTAGCAGGAAAGCAGTTTTCCAAGATAAGAACTGTAAGTCTGCTGTTGCTGCTGGTTCAAAAGGGGGAAGTGTTAACTTTTCCAGCACAAAGTTGAGATCCCATGTAGGTAAAGGTGGTTTCCTTGGAGGCTTTACATTTTTGATTCCTCTCAAGAACTGCCTGAGTAGAGGATGAGAGAAGACAGGAGGATCCATGTTGTATTCTGCTGAAATTGCTGATGCATGAATCTTAATGGAGGAGTAGGACAGGCCATTGTGGAACAGTTCTGCTAAGTATTCCAGGATGTGTGCTATGTTTGCCAATGAGACATTTTCTCCCTTTGCTGCACTCCAAATGAGGTATCTTTTCCATTTGGCTGAATAAGTTTTCCTTGTGGAGGGTCTGCGTGCCTCCAGGATAATGTCCTTAACCCTCTGAGATAAATCTGGTTTATTTTGTTTTATGCAATATTCGAAGCAGCTAGCTGCAGTGTTTTCAAGTTTGGATGTAGGATCTTGTAGTTGTTCTGTGTTAGAAGTAAGGGACATAGAGGTAGAGGCCATGCGTGTGTCCGAGACATGCTTCTCAGTAGCGGGTACCAATGTTGCCTCGGCCAGTCTGGAGCTATCAGGATTACCCTTGGCTGATCCTCTTTGATCTTCAGTAGGACTTTGTACATCAAAGGAAGAGGTGGGAATGCATATGCTGTCAGGTTTTTCCAGCTGAAGGAAAGGGAGTCCACCCTCCAGGCAAGTGGGTGGTATGTTCTTGTGCAGAATTTCTTCAATTGGTGGTTGAGTGGGGAGGCGAACAGGTCTATCTCTGGCAGTCCCCATTTCTTTGTTATGGCTTTGAAGATATCTGGATGTAGCATCCATTCGTGAGTATCCGTGGTAGTTCTGCTTAAGGTGTCTGCTAGTGAATTTTCTTTTCCTGGTACAAATCTGGCCTGTAGTTGAATGCTGAGATTCAGGGCCACATTCCACAGGTCCATTGCCATCCAGCATAGAGGATATGAGTGTGTACCTCCCTGTTTGTTGATGTACCACATGACTGTGGTATTGTCTGTCCTTATCAGCAGGTGACCTTGTTGAAGGAGTGGTCTGAATGCCTGGATTGCATGTTTCACTGCCAGCATCTCCTTTAGATTTATGTGTAGATTCAGCTGGTCTTGTGTCCATAGGCCTTGTATACACTTGTCCAGTATGTGTGCCCCCCAGCCTAGGTCTGAGGCGTCCGTGGTGATGGTCTGGCTTGGATGTGGTTTGTGGAAAGGCAATCCTCTGTTCAACTGACAGGCCTGAGCCCACCACAGGAATTCTTGTTTCAGGCATGGAATTATTGGAATCTGAGCTTCTAGACTGTGCTTGTGTTGAGACCATACATTCCTTAGGTACCATTGCAACTTTCTCATATGCAGCCTGGCATGCGGAATCAATATTATGCAGGATGCCATGTAACCTAGGGCTTGCAGGACTTTCCTTGCAGTAAGCTGAGTTTGAGTTGTTAATGTCATGAAATAGACTGGTAGTTGCTTTTGTTTTTCTTCTGTGAGAAAAGCCATCTGAGTTGATGTATCCAGTTCTGCACCCAAAAAAGTTATCCTTTGGGATGGTACTAGTCTTGACTTTTGCATGTTGACTGTGTATCCCAAGGCTTGCAACAGTTGTATGACATTTTCCAAATCTTTTGTTAATTTTGCCTTGTTGTCCGCTTGTATTAGGCAGTCGTCCAGGTATGGGTAAATTTGAATTCCCTGAAGCCTGCAATGAGCAATTACTGATGCCAGGCATTTTGTGAATACTCTGGGCACAGTAGATAAGCCAAAGGGCAATGCTGAGAATTGATAATGCTCTGATCCTGCAAGAAATCTGAGGTGTCTTCTGCAATCTGGTCGTATAGGGACGTGCAGGTATGCCTCCTTGAGATCTAGAGTCAGCAGCCAAGACTCCTTGCCCAGCATGGGAAGAAGTTGCTGGAGGGTCAGCATTTTGAATTTTGGAACAATGAGGTATGTGTTCAGTGCGGACAAGTCGAGAATAGGTCTCCATTGGTTTTCTTTTCTTGGTACAAGGAAAAGCCTGGAGTAAAATCCTTGGCCTTGTTCCATAGGTGGTACCTTTTCTATAGCTCTCATCCTTAGTAAGTTGCTGATTTGTCTTTGAGCCTCTGTTTTTTGGCTTGGTGGTAGGTTTGGCATTCCTCTCTTTTTTGGTAGAGTGTGGAAGTGAAACCTGTAGCCCTTGTCTATTGTTTGTAAAGTCCATTTGGCTCCTGTAATGCAATGCCAGTTGTCGGAAAATAAGGCTAGCTTTCCACCCAAGGGTGCTTCCAGTTGTTCCCTGGTAGGCGAAACTAGAGCCAAGTCATTGCGTCTGTCCTGTGGAAGTGGTTGTAGTTGAATCTGTGGCAGCACTTCTCTGGTTGGCAGGTTGCCACTGACGTCCCCTGTAGGCACCCCTGGATTGACCTCTGCCTCTTGGGTGTCTATTTCTGCCTCTCTGTGCTCTGGAGGTGTCTGGAAAGGACCAATTCTTCGAAGGCCAATTTCTGCTAAACCTCGGAGGTTGGACCTGTAAGAAATCCTTGACTGTTTGGACAGATTTTGCTTTTTCTTCCACTTTCTTTAGAACCTCCTGTGCAGGGGAGCCAAACAAACTTTGTTTCTCCATAGGAGCATCTAGGAGTTTTGACTTAACATGGTCTGGTAAGGATTGTTCTTTTAACCAGGCATACCTTCGAATCACTGTTCCAGTCATAGCTGATCTAAAGGAAGCCTCCAGTGCATCATAGCCACATTTTAAGAAATGGTTACTGACCTGCTGAGAGTTATGTACCAAATCCTGAAGGGACTTCTATAGGTTCAGGAGAGGACAGATTTTTTATTTAGCTGGTCTAACAAAAATTCCTGGTACTGAATCATGTGAAATTGACAGTTTAAGGCCCTGGCCGAAAGAGTAGCAGAAGTATAAACCTTTTTACCCCATCTCTCTAATGCTCTAGATTCCCTTTCAGAGGGAAGAGGGTTTTTGGCAGAGGCAGCTGCCACACCTTTAGGGCCCTGTGAAATAGTTTCAGGGTCTGCAACAGGAGCCTTATACAAATGGTAATGTGTGTCCGGGACCCTGTAATATCTGTCAGGCTTGGCAGGGGCCGGAGGAAGAGAATCAGGGGCAGTACAGGCATCATTATATGCATCATCAACAACTGTTAGTACTGGAGGAATGGCTAAAGGCCTATGCATGCTGTGGTAAGTGTAAAAAAGTCCTTAGCCTTTTCCTTGAATCTGAAAAATCCTGGCCCTGCCATTGGAAGTGTTCCCTCATAGCATGTAGGGTTTCCCCAAAAGAAAATTCTTCAGGAGGAGAAGCAGAAGGAATGGAGTCTTCTGCATCAGAATCCTCATAAGGAGAATATGGGCCTTCCTGATGGTCTGAAATATCCGAGTCATCAGAGGAATAGTCTGTAGAGACAGTTTCCGGGGGTTCAGTCCTAGGCCTCTTATCTGGAGGGGGTTGAGAGGCCCTGTCTGGGTGAGGTTGGGATCCCCTGATCAAAGAAATAAGATCCTCAGCCAGGCTGAGTATTTGGGAACTAGAGGTAGGCCTGTGTGAGGGAGATTTAGCAGGTAAGGCCTTAGAAGATTTAGCTGCTTTAGCCCTGGAAAAGGCCTTGAATGACATAGAGGCAGGGGGTCTAGCAGCCCCACGTGCAGGGGTAGATATGCCTAAGGGAATAGTGTCTGACAAATCCTGGGTGCCTGCTTCTGTAGCAGTAATTTCAGTAGCAGATTCAGCCATGCTCTGTGAGGCCTCGGCTATCGGAGGCATGCTTTCGGCCGAAGAAAGAACAGAGGACTCGGTTTCAGCCGAAACAGAGATACTCGCGGTTGGCCTAACCGTGGTTTCAGCCGAAACCGCGGACCGCGAGCGTCGGTCCTTTTCTTTGCGCTTTTTAGCTAATTGTGTAGTCGGAGTCTCCGACGGCATTTTGTATGCAAAAGCGGGACCAAAAAACTCCTCTGCAAACTCCGACCGACGTCTAAGCGTCCGTCGGTTGAAGGAAGCACAGGCTAGACAAGCTGATACGTCGTGGTCTGGGCCTAAGCAAGGAAGGCAGTAAGAGTGGAAATCCTTATGAGGTATTTGTTTCCCACAAGTTAAACAATTATTTACTTTGTCTGACATCGGCTGAGGCAAGAGAGAGTCCCCAATGGGGTACTTAGCTTTTTAGAAGTCTTCGGTAGTAGGAATATCTGGATCTGACCGACCGGCACTTGCGAACAGCTTCTGCTTTGGGCACCGCGCGGCAAGAAAGACGGAGGAAAATGGCGTCGGCTGATGCCTTTATACCACAGCAGCTATGACGTCGGGTGAAGAGCAACATCAGCCGAGGCCAGAACCAGACTTTGGAATCCGGCCGACCGAAGGGCTGCCTGAGGCAGGACAACCCATATGTTAGGACTGCAGATGCATCCTTGAAGGACATCTGCTTGTCATCCCCTTGGACAAAGGTGGTGCCACTACTGAAACTGGAAACTATCACCCCATTAGCTTGACAAGTCTGATCTGTAAAGTCATGGAGTGTACTATTATGAATCTCGTAAGCAAGGACATAGGCATTCTCCAAGCACTTGACCCCACCTAGTTCGGATTCAAGGGCAAATCTTGCCTGTTGAACCTGGTCAACATCTTTGAGACGGTCATAAAGGCCCTGGATGAAAAAGTCAGTACATACAGCTTACCTTGTGTTGGCCAAGGCCTTTGACAAAATCCCCCACCACTCAGGCATCATCAAAAAGCTAACAACTTGAAGTTAAATCCCTATCTCATCAGATGGGTATCCAACTGGCTCACCAACAGGACCCTCAAGGTCAAAATAGGCACGTCCACCTCTGATAGCAGCCCTGTCACTTGTGAAATTCCCCATGGATCTGTCCTGGGACCCCTACTGTTTGGCATCTACTTCTCGGAGGTCCAGGCAAAGACAAAAGACCTGTGGCTGACCAAGTTTGCGAATGACTAAGTTGGGTGCTGTCATTGACTTCCCAATTGTTAACATACTGCAAGAGGGTCTCGCAGCAACTAATAACCGGTGCTAAAGTCATGGCCTCAAGGTAAATGCAAAAAAATGTATCATCATACCATTCAATAAAAACATGGCCCCTACTGATTAGGGGGTTGTCTTTGATGTGGTAAACACACAACCTGTGGTGAGAGACCTGGGTAAGCAGGTTGATCATCTCACATTTGACCATCATGTAGCAGCAGTGGTCAGAAAAGCCTTTTACTTCGTTCATAAGTAAAGGGATTGCATCCAGAAAAAAAGGAGGTTATTATCTCTCTAAACTCCATCATTAGACCAATAATTGAGTATAACACCCAGTTTGGTATGTACCTCGCCAAACATCTCCATCAACTGGAAAGGCCACAGAAATATCCAACACCTGTCTTATGTGGACAGGCTCAAATCACTCAAGAGATGATCTGTCTCTCACTTACAAGGCAATCTCAGGCACTGCCCTACTATAGATGCTCCATATCCGTTAAGTCTTGCTCATCATGCATTGCCCACTCTAACGGCCTGAATCTAATATGAAACATCAACAAACCTGCTGGAGATACAGGTTTGTCTCCCAGAGTCTGCCCAGTCTCTGGAATAGACTTCCCATACACAGAGTACTTTGCTGACCCTCTTCAAGCGCATCCTTGATGAGTGGATGGGAAACCACAAATTTGACCAAGGGGTTCCACCTGTGTCCCTCATTAACAAAGGGTGACAGGTGCTGACTGAGATTTCTATTTGGAGATAAACTCTTGGCTATGCTTGTAAGGGCCCCAGGCCCATTAGCCTAGTAACCTCATATGATCCTATGTTCTCAGCACGTCTGAGTTTTACTCCTTTCTTTGCATAGCATCTTGCTGAACTCAGTCACTGATCCATCTTCAAACCCTGTTGTTATTTATCCTGTCCTGCCTTATGGTCATACACAAGGTGGCCACTTACTAAAGATGTTTAGTGACAAGAACAACAGTGGCCATCAGCTTACAGCTGTATGGTAAAACCGCTAATACTGAAGCAGTATATCAGAAAGCCAGAAAACATTCTTTACATATTTATTGGACATACTTAGATAAATGTGCTGAAATAATAAGATGGCCACTTTGAATTCAGAATCCAGAATTTGTATAGGTTAAGTCTTAGAAAGCTGTCATGACTCCACTTGAATTTTTATTATGTGCCAAATTTCACAACAGATCTCCACTGCCCATAAAATGAAAAAGGGGACACTCCCTACATAAAGGATCAGAGTACTCTCCAGCAGATAAATATGACTCTTTCCATTTGAAGTTTACCAAATGCATTCTGGCTCATTCCAGTTTACCAAATGCATTCTGGCTCATTCCAGGGAAATGCATGTCTGATTCTTGCTGGAGATGTACAATATAGTTGGAGATATTTTGCTCTTATTCTCAACCTTGCAAATATTCAAATAATTTGTTTTGTATTTCATAACTGCATATTTAATGTGTGTGCAAAAAATGGTTACAGCTGTCTACAAAGTATGTTAAAGCACTCAGTCTTAACACCTTTCTGCCATGCTGCAACATTTTGGCTTAAAGCTCTGAGCAGGCAACATGCACAAGAAAAATGTAAAAACGGAGGAAAGCAAAACACAGTGCCAAATGTTTTGCAGACAAAGAAATGGCCTAAATGGTTCCTGAATTGTCTAACAGACATGATGAATCTTGAATTTGTAGCCTTATCACAACTTCTTGTACAGAATAACAGTGTGAAGTTTTGAATAAAGATCTGCAAAAAATCCTACCTAGGAAATGGAACTGCCAACTGAGAATAAACTCCAGTGGCAGACAAATTACACAACGGGGTCAAAATGAGTAAAAGATATCCACTCCAGTTTAAGACATTACCAGTAGAAAAGGTGGCCTGACTGTCGTGCACAGATGAATACAATGTGCCATATCTCATGTTTCTACTTACCTGTATGTCAGTACCAACACATTTCGAAACTAATGGTAAACTACAGTTTTGTGAATACACCCACTGTAACAGTAGATGGCTGAGTGAGAACTTTTGCAGTGGTATTCATGACACATGGAAGTTACCTGTAGAGTCCAGCCAGCCTGACTCTCAGAACTCTATGGCATCTTGGTGTGGGTTGGCTCCTTTCTAAAGCAAAGGAAGGATGTATGCCTGCACTTTTTTGTTTTTCTTTAAAAGATAAGAGTAATATGTCCTAAAAGGGGAACAGTCCCCCCCCCCTTTTTTCTGCAAAAATTGATGCACATAACTGAGAAGCAAAAACCTCTAGCAGAGGATCTGCAAGTCCCTGGGGAGCTCAGATCATGCGTTACTGGAAAAGCAGTGGTGGGTGGTAATGCTCCTTTTCACCCAGATCATTTAGTAGGTTGTCTCCACAATCAAGAAAACCATAAAGGGAAGGAAGGAGAGAACCTGGACTTGAACCAGGCATATAGCAAACAATTTCCATTTTGTGCTCACAAGCTCTTAGTGCTATACCCCCCCCCCCACCATGGAAACCTATCACTTAAAAATTGTAACATGCTGCCTCCCCAAGCACTTAATAAATGGAAGCAACATTTTCAGCTGTTCCCCCTAAAACTATTAAAGATACTGTTTTAGACTAGTAATATTGCACCTGTTGGAGGCATTCATTTTGACAACTGTTGACAATCTTATTTTTCTGGTTAGGGGTCGCTACAGCAGAAGAACTGTCCACAGAACAATTGTCAGTGGAGTTTTACAATGTTAAGTTGCCAGCCCGGCGTCCAACCTTCCACAAAAGGCACATGCATGCACACACTCACACCTAGGGCCAATTTAGTGTGTCCAATCCACCTACAGCATATCTTTGGGATGTGGGAGGTAACTGAAGCACCCAGAGGAAACCCACACAACCACAGGGAGGACATGCAGATTCCGCACAAAAGGCACCCCAGACGATAATCAAACCAGAGAACCTCTTGCTGTAAGGAGGCAGTGCTAACTGCTGCACTACCATGGCCACCCACAACTGTTGAAATAATATGACCTGGAAAAGGCCATTTTTATGTGATGCTCAAAAAAAAGTACTCTGAGTACAAAGAGTATAACTGGCTACACCCTTGAACAGCAACTGATATGGTAAACTCATTCACACATCTGCATTACAATCTTTATATGGATCCCCTTTACAATAGTATTCATAACACATGGGAAGTTTACCAAATCAGTATCTGCAGAAGAAGGTGGAACACCATGCTAACAATAGCATTCAACATGTTTGCATTTGCTCTCCATCCTTTGAGGTTCGGAGAAGATCTTGTAATGTGGCAGTGCCAAACCCTGCCATACTTCTGGATTGTACACCTAGTTTATAATGTTTAGAAAGTATGTGACTGGAGAATCAAGTATCTGTCTTACAAATTATCTAAGCAGAGAGACTCTTGACAAAATGCTGTTAATGTGGCAGCTGTTCTGGTAATGTGAGCTCTAACATGTCCTTTCAAAATGATTCCATGTTTTCTGTAGCAGAACAATATGTACTTGGCAACCATTTGGAAAATGTTTCTTTGGTGACTGCTCTGTCCTGTTTCCTTTGGTCAAAGGACACCCAACTACTTTCCCTGCCTTAAGTCTCCCTTCATGTAACTGTAGTATCGAAGTCTCTTGTAAACATCCACTAAATGCAAAATCCTCAGCTATTATTTTCTAGTATAAGAAATAAGAGCAGCAGTTGAATGGTTTGATCACCTTAAGAGTAAAGGAAAGGTCAGTTCTCTGATCTTGTCCAAGTGGAACACAATGAAAGGTTCTTCTGCACAGTAGGGCCTAAAGCAATAGAAGAGGTGGGGGAAAAGGAGAGACTACTTCCAACAGCAAGCCATGAGGAAGTTAGGATGTAGAAGAGGTGCCAATCATATCCACAAGCAATATTGGCGATCATTTAAGTAGCTGCAATTGTAGTATCAAACTTGATTCAGAGGATTCTTATTATTAGAAACATCTGAAGTTTCCAGGTAATTCTCCCTTATAGCCACTTCACCAAGATGCTGCCATCAGCTGTGTTGTACCCACCTTTGTTTACCATATGGGTCACCCAGAAAAAGTCTAAATCTTCAGGGTTTCACATTTACTCACTGATGCTAATTCCTCCACTTGTTTCTGGATCTTGCCTTGATAGTCTAGTAAGTCTGGCAACTGACAGGTCTAAAGGTGAGAGAGCCAGATATGAAAACTTTTACAAAACCATCTTGTATCCTACTCTCCCTATCATTTGATGGAACAGGCCCCATGCCCAAACACAGTCTCTAGCAGTAGCAGCAAGAAAAAAAAAACTGCTGCAGTCCACCATCATATTTTTCACTCGATACTGGGAGGTCTTCACGCTATAAAAAATGTTGATTTTTTTTTAAGGCTGGTGGTTGTGAAATCATTACCAAGGATGTAGGAATTCTGGCATGAGACCATCTTTGTAGATCTCAGATACTGCGGGGGGGGGGGGGGGTTGCAGCAAGTGGTGTTAGCTCACCCAAGCTCAAGAGGTCCAGGCGTGTTTTTTTTTTTTTTTTTTTTTTTTTTTATTATTATTCTTTAGACAATCTCTGAACTTCTATTTCTAATATTCATTCATGAGACTGAAAGTTCCCCCAAAAGCTGCATCTTCTGTTGAGGAATTTCTTCAGTGACTGAGTTGAGTCATGTATGAGGGAGAAAGTCAATTTATCTGCAGAGGAGTACTCTGAACCTTTAAATAGCTCTTCACCTAGTTTATTAAACTCTTGCATGATGAGTCCCAGTTGACAAAACACAGCTGTAGGTACTGGAGTTGTTCTAGCCTGTGACAAAGTGGACATAGGCCAGTTATAAACAAACTTCTGAAAAAATGGAATAGTGCAGAGCCTGCACTTCTGCTTCTTGAGTCTTGAAAGAGCAGCTGTGATCTACTGGTCTAATCCTGGAAAAAGTATTATGCACCACCAAGAGTCAGAACAGAAAACTCATTTTGCCAGAGACGCTACTTTTCTATAGACAGTCAAATGGATCATTTTTGCAAAAATTATCTCTGCATGCTGTGTATCTGCACATTGTAGTATGCACCTGGAAAGACACTGGGCAAGCTGCTAAAATGTCGGCCTATACACAACCCCTTTGAAGCAATCAACTGAAGCAGATGGCCAAGCTTGGGACTAGAAAATCAGGTCATCCAGTTATGGTGGGTGGCATCTTAAAGCCTCTCTCACAAAATAAAAGCATTTTGCCACTCCAGGTCTTTTCCGAGTCTGCTCACAACCAAATTCCTTGAGACAATATTCTTTCCTTGTATATTGGGAACTAAGGAATCCTTCACAGTGAAACTCTAGCTTGGCTGTTTTTTTTTCTTGCAGTTTTTACTGAATGGTGTTTGTGTGACCTTTTTCCCTTTTGGTTTGGAAGTAAGAAATCCTGCAGTAGTGGAAGACTGGTCTGACTGAAGCCTGCATAATGGCTTCCAGATTCTTCCGTGTCAAAGAGGTGCAGGGGAGAAGCATCCCTGCTCTGTGAGGTGAAACTCTCATAACCAAAAACAACACTTAGAATGAAAATCTGTATTTAGGATCTGATACCTTCAGTTGCAAAGGCTTTACAAGGCTGCATGAGGCATGTCTCAGAAATAAAGTTCCTACAGAAATCATTCATCAGGAAAAACAGACAAAATATAAAATATCTCTTTCAATGAGGTACTTATCTTTCAAATAAATCTGCAGAATAAACTCTGGAGCTAAGGCTGGAATGAGCAACCACAAACTTTCTTGCTGAAACAGCATATGCCGTTAGTAAATAAAAACACAAAATAAATGAATCTAGTAGTGGCCGACTGCCCCTTTTATCTAAGGCACATGTATATGATCTTGTACTATTGAGGGAGAAGTCACTGCCAAGATGCTCATGCAGGTCTGGGAGTTAGGCCATGTGGGTGAACACCCCCCCCCCCCATGTCAGATTCCATATAAAGGACATTTAGAGATGTTTTGGAGTAGTTTGAAGCTAAAGAAACCCTTAACAGTGACTGTGGTATTATATACTGCTTCTACTAGGTGTGAATTTATAAAGCTTCTGACAGATTAGCAGTATAATCATGTTATGAAATTAAAGTTTCAGATAGCTCAGACATATAATCACTGTGACAGATATAAAATACTAAATACTACAGTATACCATTACATGAACAGAATTTAACAGCAGATAGTACATGCACAAGTTAAAAAATCAGTTTAAAGTTCAGAAAAACTTGTGTATAAATGTAATAGCAAAGATGTAATATAGCTTTAGGAATTCATAAAGGAGATTTGATTATCCATGATGGGCAGTGTGTGTACCTTCCTTTCCTCAAGTAAAATAAGCTCAACCCAGAATCCTTGCTTGTATGCAAATGCATTTTTAAATGTACATTAGAATCAAAGAAGCTGCTAGTGTTTGTTTGTTATAATTACCAGGAGACTTTTGAGCATGCTATCAGAGTGAATGGACTGAAACTTCTGAGCATTTTTTCCTCCTACAAAAGATGGGTAGGCATATAATGCTAAACTCCCAAACTACTGTAACCCCATTATTTGGTTTAGGATATATATTTTAAACACAAATGTACATATCAAAGTGAAATGATGGTGATTTCATTAGGTAAAAAATATTTTGCAGCAGTTTCGACACAGTTATTGTTGGTACATCTACACAAACTTTCATTAATGGCTACCATTGCACCAAATATCACAAACTTGATGATCTGAAGACAGGTTTATTATTATTACACTAGAACTATGCCAAGGTTTTGAGAATACTGTGTCCATTTCAATGTATTTTTTCGAAGTTTAGCCGGATCATCAAGGATTACTAACAGTGGAAGCTAGGAGAACAGGCAATTCTTTGGCTGGATAAAAAGCTACCCCCTCAAAAATTACATTTATACCATGAACTGAGTGGTATCTGCATACCTACAATACTGAAAGGAAAATATACAAGTTCTCTTATTGCGAGCTTTAAAAGATTTTAAGATAACTGGACACCTTATGAAAGGTTCCAAAATAAAGCACTATGCTGCATTTTTCAAAAATCCAACTTTTTCCCATAAAGGTTATAAAACCTTACGTCTGCCTCCCTAGGAGAGGATTTGCTCTGCAAGTTATAAAGCAGAAAAAAACAACAGTCTAAGTAGCTTAGTCACACACAAGAATGCTTTCAGTAAGGGTCTTTAAAAGCTGTGGTTCGCAGGAGCAGGTCTGCAGTTGTATAAACCAGTCCTCTCCAGTTCTTCCACAAAAAAAAGAAACAAAAACTTAGCAGGGTTCTTCCCTGACAAAATAAAAAATTTGTCATGTCATGCCAAAATGTAAATCTCATTTCATGGTCAACAGCCTCCAACTGTACAAGTCATATTAAACTCTTTAATGAAGGTCACTTGTTGGAGGTAGTGACTTCTACATATATTTTGTGTAAGACTTGTTTTAAGCTCAAGTACGTGGGAAAGTAAGTACACAGTTTCAAATCATGCCAGTGCAAGACTTCCGAATTAGTACATTTTGTAATGCTGAATTTAGACTATGGTTCGACTCTCAGCTAGAGCGTCTTCTGCATGGAGACATGCGTGAATGGGCATACCATCTTTGAAGGTTGTGTGTTAGGGCTGGCAACTCGGCACGTAAAAATCAACTGCCAATCATTAGCGGACCGGAGTTCCACTGTGGCGACCCCTAACCTGGAAAAGCCAAAAGACACAACAACTTAGGAATCTGAATAAGAGAGACAGGCACAGAGAAGATAAAAAGCATAAATGTAAACAAAGTGTTACACCACCAGCTAGGCAATTAACTTTAAACGTTTGTAAGAACGACTAAGATGTTTTGGTTAGAAAAACTCAAGTGAAATATGAACAGTACACAGAATAATCATTTCATCAGGAAAAAGGCAGGGAGTACTGAATACGAAGTGGGAGTTACACTGACATATTACTACTGTTTGCATTATAAGCAACTAAACTGCAGGCTTAAAATGCAAAAGTAAATTTGAGTAGCAGGATCAAAGAAACGAGTTTCTAACATTATTCTGTTAGAGCAACATGTACCTTTGCAGTCTCATCTAATGAAGTGTAGAAGATGAACCTTCAAAACATTCTCTAAAGAGCTCAGTCACAAAATGAGTTAGTCACTGAACATTCCAGTTGGCAGTCCAGAAATGTATCCATCACATGTGAATGAACCTGGCGAACCTGTGTAAAAATACAAAAATTCCCAAACTACAGGCAGCACACATCAAACCCTAAAAATAGACGAAATAAATCACCACCACTTTTGTAGCATGTTTCCTGGTGACATAGTGTGTCCCCTTCATTATATAGAAAGGCAAAAACTGAGCCATGGCTTTCTAAAGAGTCTAAACTCAAAATTACCCTTAGAAACAAAGCATGGGCTTTATGGCAATCTTCTAAAGACCCCCAAGATCACATTAAATACAGGCAATCCAGGAACGAAGCAAAAAAATCCATTTTACAAGACAAAAAAAGTACAGTTGTGTACCTACCATAAATGTAGATGTTAGAGTGTATTCACTGTTGCAGTCATTACAATTGGGTTATCCTGCTGGCAGGCTACCTGCAGTCGGCCTGAATTCCAAAGTCTAGGTCGGTTGCTGTCGCCTCCTCCCTGACGTCAATGCGCCAGGGGTATAAAAGATGCAGCCGACGCCATTTTATTCAGTTTTTCTTGCCCCAGATGTCAGGTGCCCCCAAAAGGGTAGGCTAAAAATATGCCTGTAAAGCATGCATGCCACAAGTAACAAGTTTCCTTCATCTACAAGCAAATACACCACATAGGTTGTATAGAATAAAAAAGTACAGATAAGTCCCAGCAAAGAAAAGGGGGATGGTGGGAGGGTGACCTGGACTGCAACAGTGAAAACACTAACATCTAAATTTATGGTAGGTACACAACTGTACTATGCTCATCGTGTTTCACTGTTGCAGTCATTACAATTGGGTTGAATCCCAAAGCTAAGGTTGAGAGGCTGGAACTAAACAGAATTAGAAGCGGCTATGAGGCCCTGCAGGACTGCAGTGGTAAAGCCTGCCCTGGATTTAGCGTAGAGTGGTAAGTGGTAGTGCTTTGTAAAAGTGTGCACTGAACTCCAGGTTGCAGCCTCTAAAATGTCTTTGGTTGGCAGTCCTCTGAGAAAGGCTGTTGAAGTGGCTGCTGCTCTGGTTGAATGTGGCCTAATGCCCTTGGGCACTGATTTGTCACGTTGAGACTAGCATAAATGACGAATGCAGTGACCTATCCACTTGGAAATAGCCTGCTTTGAGATAGCCTTTCCTTGCGATCCTGCAGCATATGCTACCAGTCTTTCTGAAAGCTTTAGTTCTGTCCAAGTAGAGGCGCAGTTGTCTGTGTAAGTCCAAAGAATGCAGACGTTTCTCATCCTTATTCTGTGGGTTTGGATAAAAGGTAGGCAAATGAATAGTTTGGCTGAGAGCCACACTGGACACTACCTCAGGCATATATGTGATGTTTGTCCTTAGAGAAACCCTATCTGGATGAAAAATGATAAAAGGTTCCACAGCCATGAATGCCTGTAGCTCTGAGACTCGTCTTGCAGAGGTTATCGCTAGGAGCAGAGCTTTTTTCCATGATAAAAAGTTTATGTCCGCTGTAGCGGCTGGCTCAAAGGGAGGCAGAGTGAGTTTTTCCAAGACATAATTGATTTCCCATGCAGGTATTGGTGATCTCCTTGGAGGCCGTAAGTTTTTGGCTCTTCTGAGGTACTGCCTTAATAAAGGATGAGAAAAAAATAGGTGGCTCTGTATTGTAATGAGCTGAAATGGCAGCGGCATGAATCTTAATTGATGAAAAGGATAGGCCTTTGTCCAGCATCTCAGTTAAGTATTGTAAAATATGAGGGATATTTGGAAGTGTCATGTTAATTCCTTGTGCCTGGTTCCAAGCACAGAATTTCTTCCATATTTCTGCATAAGATTTTCTGGTACTGGGCCTCCTGGCCTCCAAAATAACATCCATCACCGCTTTAGAGAGAAGTGCATTTTGAAAAGCTACATTATCCGCCATGCTGCCAGATTTAAGGTCCTGAGTTGGCTGTGTAGGATCTGATTGTTTTGTTGGGTCAGTAAGTGTGAAATTTGAGGTAATGCCCATGCTGAGCATTGAGTCAAGTTCCTGAGGATTGGATACCAGTGCTGGCGGGGCCAGTCTGGGGCAATCAGTATCATTTTTGGCTTCTTTTGTCTAACCTTTAGGAGTACCTTGGGGAGGAGAGGCAGTGGGGGAAAGGCATATACTGTTAAGTTTTTCCAGCTGAAAGTTAGAGCATCCACTTTCCATGCTTGCTTGTGATACGTCCTTGTGCAGAATCTCTGTAGTTGGCAGTTATGAGGGGAGGCAAATAGATCTATGTCCGGGCATCCCCAATTCCTTGTTATCATGTTGAAGACTTGTGGATTCAATTTCCACTCATTGGGATCCATGAGGTTTTTGCTTAGTTCATCTGCCAGAGTATTTATCCTTCCTGGCAGGAATTGTGCTTGCAGATGTACCTGGTAAGTCAATGCTGTGTCCCACAAAGTCATGGCTAGTCTGCAAAGGGGGTAGGAGTGTGTGCCTCCTTGCTTGTTTATGTACCACATAACTGTAGTATTGTCCATCCTTATCAGTAGTTGTCCTGGATGACGTAGGTTCTTGAAGGCTGTCAGGGCATTTTGGACAGCTAGCATCTCTTTTTGGTTGATATGTAGATGCATTTGGTTTGCAGACCATGAGCCCTGAATACATCTTCCTGCCATGTGGGCCCCCCCAGGCATAATCTGATGCATCTGTTGTCAATGTCTGCCTGGCTGGGGGTATGGTGAATGGCTGCCCCTTGTTGTGGTGACAGGCCTTTGCCCACCATCGAAACTCCTGTTGCAGGCAGGGAATGAGTGTAATTATTGTTTCCAGGCTGTGGCAATGGTGAGTCCAAACACTTTTTAGATACCATTGTAATTTCCTCATATGCAGTCTTGCATATGGAATTAGCAGAATGCAGGATGCCATGAAGCCCAAAGCCTGCAGAATTTTTCTTGCAGTTAACTGGGTGTTTGTTGCCAACTTTTTGAAATAAGAAGTCAGTTGCCTTTGTTTGTCTGGCGTGAGATAAGCCATCTGGGCAGTTGTATTTAAGCTTTCACCCAGGAATATTATCTCTTGAGAGGGTACAAGTTTTGATTTCTTTTCGTTTACTGTGTACCCTAGGCATGTTAATAATCTTTTTACAAATGCCAGATGCTGTAGTAGTATGTCCTTGTTCTCTGCTTGAATAAGGCAGTCATCCAAATAAGGATATATTTGTATTCCTCTTTGTCTGCAAAAAGCAATTACTGGTGCCAGGCATTTTGTGAAGACCCTGGGTGCAGTAGATAAGCCAAAGGGCAGTGCAGAGAATTGGTAGTGCATTGAGCCAGCTATGAATCTGAGGTATCTTCTGCATGACTGTCTGATTGGGACATGCAGGTATGCCTCTTTTAGGTCTAAAGTTACAAGCCAAGCCTTCTTGCCCAGCATGGGCAGAAGCTGCTGCAGTCTCAACATTTTGAATTTTGGAATAGCCAGGTATGTGTTTAGAATAGACAGGTCCAGTATTGGCCTCCAGGCTTTGTCCTTTCTGGGCACCAAGAAAAGCCTTGAGTAAAATCCTTGCCCCTGCTCTTGTTGTGGTACTTGCTGAATGGCCCTCATGTCCAGAAGGGATGAAACTTGTTTTTGTGCCTCTGCCCATTGATTTTTTGGCAGGTCCGGCATACCGTTTGCCCTTGGCATGGTGTGAAAGTGGAACCTGTAACCTTGTGACACTATGTTCAAGACCCATTTGTCCTAGGTGATTAGGTGCAAGTTTTGAGAAAAAAGTGCTAGTTTTCCCCCTAAAGGCGCTGCCAGAAGATAAGTGTTTGGTGCTGGCAGGGGGAAGTCAATGGGACTGCTTTCTGTATGGCTGTGATTTGTCTTCTCGCTTTTGCAGGTAGAAGCACCCCATTGTTTAGACCTGTATGAGCCTTGGGGCTGGGATCTGCCTCTAGGGCATCTGTATCTGCCTCTTTGTGGCCTGTCTGACACTGGAAAGGACCAATTCTTTGTAGGCCAATGTCTGCTAAATCTTGGAGGCTTTACTTGTAAGAAATCCTTGACTGTTTGCATAGATTTGGCTTTGTCCTCCATTTTCTTCAACACCTCTTCTGCTTTAACACCAAACAAGGTATCATGCTGTAATGGAGCATCTAATAATTTTGCTTTAACATGATCAAGCAGATTATGTTCCTTTAACCAAGCATGCCTCCTAATGGCAGAATCCGTAACAGCGGCTCTGCAGGAGGCCTCCAAAGAATCAAAACCACATTGTAAAGTATGCTTTCCAACTTGTTCAGCTGCATGCAATAAATCCTGCATTTCTTTATTTTCTGCACATTCAGAATTTGTCAACATTTTCTGTTTAAGCAGTGACATAATGTATTGCTGAAGTAGTTTTAACATATAATTGTGTAGGTCTGAAAAAGCCCTCAGAAGTCTATGCCTGCTCAGCGGCTCCGGACCCATCTGAGGGAATGGTTTCCAAAGGTCCACTACCTTGAGTTTCTGTAGGCCTGGTTGACTCCACGTGGGAGTCAGTATAGGCCTGCAGCTCTAATGTAGTGGTAGTCAGGGGCTGCAAAAGTACCTCATTGAGAACCGGCGAACCGGAAACTGGCCTAGAAGAAGCCTCGTCATTGGTTTCGGACCTCGGATGCCTGTCCTTCACTTTTTCCTTGCGTTTTTTGTAAATTCGGGTAGTCGGCTGTTCCAACGGCATTATATAATTAAATCTCCTGCCAAAGTAATGAAATGCAAAATCATACAGACGCTGAACAGTGCGTTGGTTAAATCTAGCACAAAACCGACAACTAGCAAAGTCATGGTCAGGGCCTAGGCAAGGAATGCAGCAAGAATGAAAATCCTTATGAGTATTTACTTCCCACAAGAAATACAATTATTAACGTTTTCTGACATCGGTCTGGAGCAAGAAAAAAAGTTTCCCCAACGGGGTACTTAGCTTTTAATGAAGACTTCGGATCTGAAATTCGAGCTTGAAAATCTCAGGAGTCGGCCAACCGGCACTTGAGAACTGCTTTTGCTTCGGGCACCGCGCGGCAAGAAAGACTGACGTCAGGGAGGAGGAGGCAACAGCAACCGACGCCGGACTTAGAATTTGGAATTCAGGCCGACTGCGGGTAGCCTGCCAGCAGGATAACCCAATTGTAATGACTGCAACAGTGAAACACGATGAACATCAATACTACTGTAATTTACAGACAGTAAATCAAAATAACCCTCAGAAGTTTTGGGCAGGTTTAAATAATTTACTACATCCTGGACAAACTTCAACCCAAATCCCTGCTGCTACTATTGATAAAACCCCCTGAAAATGTTTGACAGTTTTAGCCGATTCCTTACTGAGACAATTCAAGCCCTAGCTAGTCAACTACCTCCTAGCTCCCCTGGTCCTGAAAGTACCACCCTTAGAAACCTACTCGCGTTGAACTTCCAACCAGTCGCCACTTCACTTATCAGTACCTTGATCAAAAAATTAAAACCCACTACACTTTCTGCTGATCAACTCCCTGCAGAGTACCTAAAAAATCAGCTGATGCTATTGCTTACCCCATCTCAGTACTAATCAATCGAACCATAGTAGAAGCAAAAATTCCCACCATCTGGAAAATATCCTATGTAATCCCACTTCACAAAGGAGGCAGCTCTACTGAATTCTCCAGTTATAGGCCAATAGCTATATTCTTTCCACTTGCAAGGATTATGGAAAAATGTATTCATAGACAACTCATGCACCACCTAATCCAGAATCACCTTATGGCAGACACTCATCATGGCTTCAGTCCTCATCACAGCACTACTTCAGCCCTCCTAGCCTTTACCAACACCATAAACCATAATTGCAACAATAATTATATATCCTCAGCCCTCTTCTTGGATCTTTCCAAGCCATTCGATATGGCCGATCACCAACTTTTAATCCACACCCTGCAAACATTCTGTCTAGATACTAGAGCCATGCAATGGTTTCAATCCTACCTGAATAGTCGACAGCAGGCTGTCCCCTGGCAGAACAAACTCTCTAATCTTCTACCAAACACCCATGGAGTACCACAAGGCTCTATACTAGGGCCCTTGCTGTTCTCTATCTTCATTAACGACCTTTATACTGTCATCCCAAGAGTCAGCTGTATCCAATATGCTGATGACTCTACTCTGATTTGCTCGGCCACAGAGTTATGGTCAGCTACCCAGACCATCTTTAATACAATAGAAAACTGGCTTTCTGAACGTCGTCTGATCCTAAATCCCAAAAACACTAAAATGCTGTTATTTTCACCAACACGTAGTCTACAGCTTTCACCTTTACCGTAAGTTCAAATGATGGCACAATAATCTCCCCTGACCCCTCTACAAAACTATTAGGTGTCATCATAAATAATGATCTAAAATTTGACCTACATGTTAACCAAACTATCAAAACCATCAATAAAAAACTAGGCTCACTTTACAGAATAAAAGCCTTCCTAACCCCTCCAGCTAAAATTGCCATAGCTCGCTCTCACCTTTTTTTCAGCCCTTCTGTATGCACCCCTTCTACTCTCGAATTTAAACAAGACTGTCCTTAAACTCTCAATTTGCTACAACCACATTGCCAGGTCCGCCACTGGGCTGCCTTTTAGGACACATCATTGCATCAATCTAAATCAGCTTGGGTGGCTTGAACTACCCAGCCTAATCCAGTATAACCAACTGATTATGGCCTATAAAATCCTCTATAATCCGGACAATACTCCTGCACTTAAAAATATTATCACCCCCTATAACAATCCTAGACCGCTTCGATCCTCTAACAAACTACAAATTCAGACTAGCAAAATTTATAACACAGCCGGTGACTCTCTCTTTGCAAACTCTGTAAGTAGACCCTGGAACTCTCTTCCAGCTGATATTACCTTACTTTCTACATTAGGTCAATTTTAAACAAGACTCAAACAACATTTGGCACTTAACTGGCTATGTCAATGTATCAACCCTGGCTAACTCTCTCTAGAATGTGTAAAAATATGTTAACCAGTTTACTGTGTAATTTAATTTAATCCTGATTTATGCTTGGGATTAACTCTAACCTGTGGAACTTGTTTAACTTGCTTACTTATGTAATCACTGTAAATAGTCGGTTTGTAATATGTAATGCTGGTGTAATGCTGGTATTATGTACTGCTGTATCTGCTTACCCTTGGAGCTTTTCTCCCCGGGCCTCCGCTGAAAATGGACATGCATCCAGTCGGACTATCCCAGTCAACAAATGTAAAATAAAAATAAAATAAAAAATATATGCTTGTCAGATGCAAATTTCAAAGTTAGACAAGACCCACTGTTGTGGTATAAATCCTTTTTCAAAGTTATCTTGTAGAGTGCTCTTTCCCACTCTAGAATCCAAGGCACAAGAAATCTTTTCACTGTCACAATCCAGAATAATAAGCTTCAAAAGTACAGTTTTGTACCTACCATAAATGTAAATGTTCGAGTGCATACCCTGCTGCAGTCATCACACTTGGGTTATCCTGTCGTCAGGCGGTCCCGCAGTCGGCCTGAATTCCAAAGTCTTGGTCCGGCGTCGGTTGCTGTCGCTTCTTCCCTGACGTCAGTGCGCCAGGGGTATACAAGAGGCATCCGACGCCATTTTCTTCAGTTTTTCTTGCCCCAGATGTCAGGTGCCCCCCCCCCAAAAGGTGGTCAGTAGATAGTACCAATAATAAAAGTTTAGCACAAACAAAACATCCCTCCAGCTACAAGCAAATACACCACAAAGGTTGTATCAGATATTAAGGTATTGAAAGGTTTTAGTTAGGTCAGAGGGAATGGAGGGAGGGTAACCTGGACTGCAACAGGGTATACACTCGAACATCTACATTTATGGTAGGTACAAAACTGTACTATGTTCATCGTGTTACCCTGCTGCAGTCATCACACTTGGGTAGAATCCCAAAGCTAAGGATGGGAGGTGTAGTCAAACAGGGTTAGAGGAGGCTAGAAGGCCCTGCAAAACTGCAGTGGCAAAGCCAGCTCTAGTGTTAGAGTAAAATGGTAAGTGAAAGTGTTTGGTGAAGGTGTGTACTGAACTCCAAGTTGCAGCTTCTAGAATATCCTTGGTTGGCACCCCCCCTGAGGAAGGCTGTAGATGTAGCTGCTGCCCTGGTAGAGTGGGGCCTTATGCTAGCAGGAAAGTACAGTTGTGTACCTACCATAAATGTAGATGTTTGAGTGCTCATACAGCTGCAGTCATCACACTTGGGTTATCCTGCCATCAGGCAGGTCCTCGGTCAGCCGAATTCCAAAGTCTAGGTCTGGCATCGGTTGTCATCGCTTCTTCCCTGACGTCAGTGCGGCAGGGGTATAAAAGAGGCAGCCGACGCCATTTTCTTCAGTTTTTCTTGCCCAGATGTCAGGTGCCCCCAGAAGGAAGGCAAAACATGATATTATGCAAACATGCAATGTAGATAAATCAGAACAGTAGTTGCATGCAAATACACCATAAAGGAATACCCCAAATAGGTTGTATGATAAAGGTGTTTGTCATAAGCGCTGTCCTAAGAGGGGATGGAGGGAGGGTAACCTGGACTGCAGCTGTATGAGCACTCTAACATCTACATTTATGGTAGGTACAAAACTGTACTATGTTCATCGTGCATACAGTTGCAGTCATCACACTTGGGTAGAATCCCAAAGCTAAGTGAGGGTGGTAGGTACTAAGCGGAACTAGGAGGGGCTAGGATGCCCTGCAGGACTGCTGTGGCAAAGCCCGCTCTAGATTTTGAGGATAGTGGAAGGTGGTAGTGCTTGGAGAAAGTGTGCACTGAACTCCAAGTAGCTGCTTCCAAAATGTCCTTGGTAGGGACCCCCCTGAGGAAAGCTGCAGAGGTAGCTGTAGCCCTGGTGGAGTGGGATCTGATGTATACAGGCAATGATTTTCCATGAAATGAATAACAAAAGCATATGCAGTGGGCTATCCATTTTGAAATAGTCTGTTTGGAAATAGCCTTTCCTTGAGCACCTGTAGCATAGGACACAAAGAGCTGCTCAGATTTCCTGAATGACTTTGTTCTGTCCAAGTAATAATGAAGTTGCCTGTGAATGTCCAAGGAATGTAGTAGCCTCTCTCCTTTGTTCTGTGGATTTGGATAAAAGGTAGGTAAATGAATAGTCTGATTCAAAGCTACACTGGATACTACCTTTGGCATGAAGGTAGGGTTGGTTCATAAGGAAACCCTGTCCTGATGGAAAATGATGAAGGGTTGCACCACCATGAGGGCCTGAAGCTCCGAAACCCTGCATGCTGAGGTAATAGCCAGAAGGAAGGCTGTTTTCCACGACAAGTATTGTAGCTCTGTTGAAGAAGCCGGCTCAAAGGGAGGCAGGGTCAGCTTTTCCAATACGAAGTTGAGGTCCCAAGCTGGAACTGGTGGTTTCCGTGGGGGTTTTATATTTTTTGCCCCTCTGAGGAACTGCCTTAATAGAGGATGTGAGAATAAAGGAGGATCTGTATTGTTTGTGCTGAAATGGCTGAAGCGTGGATCTTGATGGAGGAGAAGGAAAGGCCACTGTTTAACATCTCAGCTAGGTACTGTAAAATTTGAGGTATATTTATTACCCAAGGATTCTGGCCCTTTTCTTGATTCCAGGAACAAAATAGTTTCCATTTGGTGGAGTAGGTTTTTCTAGTAGAGGGTCTCCTGGCCTCCAAGATGACATCCTGCACCTCCATGGAGAGGAGAGTCTGTTGAGAAATTAAGGTATTCTCCATGCAGCTAGATTTAAGGTTTTGAGCTGGCTATGAAGGGTTTTGTAGTTGTGCTAGGACAACAGAAGAGGAACTAGAGGTAGGATCCATGGTGGTGAGTGTGACAGGCTTTTTAGGAGAGGATACCAGTGCTGTTGTGGCCAGTCTGGAGCAATGAGAATCATTTGTGGCCTCTCTGCTCTGGTTTTTAATAGAACTTTGGTCAGTGGAGGAAGAGGCGGAAAGGCATAGACGGTCAATGTTGTCCAATTGAAAGAGAGTGCGTCCACTTTCCAGGCCTGTGGGGATGATAGGTCCTTGAACAGAATTTTTCCAACTGGTAATTTCTGTGGGTAGCAAATAGATCTAGGTCTGGCTGTCCCCATGCCTGAGTTATCTTTGAGAAGACTTGAGGATGCAACTTCCATTCATGTGGGTCTGTCATATTTCTGCTTAAGTTGTCTGCCAGTGTGTTTTCCTTCCCTGGCAGGAATTGTGCCTGTAGTTGAATTTGTAATTCCAGTGCTGTGTTCCACAGGGTCATAGCTTGCCTGCACAGGGGGTATGAATGAGTTCCCCCCTGTTTGTTTATGTACCACATGACTGTGGTGTTGTCTGTCCTTATTAATAGCTGGCCTGGATGCAGTAGGTCTTTGAAGGTCATAAGAGCATTTTGCATGGCTAGCATCTCCTTTTGGTTGATGTGTAGGTGCTTCTCTTTTTGGGACCATTTTCCCTTGAATGTACTGATCTGCCATGTGTGCTCCCCAGGTGTAGTCCGAGGCATCTGTTGTGATGATCGGAGTTGCTTGAGGTAAACAGAAAGGGAGACCTGTGTTCCTTTGGCATGCTTGAGCCCACCACAAAAATTCCTTTTGAAGGCATGGAATGAGTGGTATAATTGTTTCCAAGCTGTGGCTGTGTTGAGACCATATGTTTTTTAGGTACCATTGTAGTTTCCTCATATGCAGCTTTGCAAATGGTATTAGTAGGATGCAAGATGCCATGAACCCCAGAGCCTGCAGGACTTTTCTTGCAGTTAGTCTGGTTAAAGTTGCCATTTTGTTGAAGTATTGAGACAGTTGCCCTTGTTTGTCTGACATGAGGTAGGCCATCTGGGTTGTTGTATTTAAGCTGGCACCCAGGAAAATTATCTGTTGAGAAGGTATTAGTTTTGATTTCTTTTTGTTCACTGTGTATCCCAGGTAGTTGAACAGTTTTGTTACAAACGCCAGATGCTGCAATAGAATGTCCTTGCTCTCCGCTTGGATCAGGCAGTCGTCCAGATATGGGTAGATTTGTATTCCTTGTTGTATGCGGAAGGCAATTACTGATGCCAGGCATTTTGTAAACAGTCTGGGCGCAGTAGATAAGCCAAAGGGCAATGCAGAGAATTGGTAATGGGTTGAACCTGCAAGAAATCTGAGGTATCTTCTGCAATCTTGTCTGATAGGGACATGCAGGTATGCCTCCTTGAGGTCCAACGTTACCAGCCAAGACTCCTTGCCCAGCATGGGAAGAAGCTGCTGTAATGTGAGCATCTTGAATTTTGGTACCTCTAGATATGTGTTTAGGATAGATAGGTCTAAGATGGGTCTCCAATCTTTGTCCTTCCTTGGTACCAGAAATAGTCTGGAATAAAAACCTTGACCTTCTTCTTTTGCAGGTACCTCTTGAATTGCTTTCATATCCATGAGAGCAGAAATTTGCCTTTGTGCCTCTGCCCATTGATTTTGTGGCAGGTTTGGCATGCCTCCCATTTTTGGAAGGGTGTGAAAGTGGAACCTGTAGCCTCTGTCTATAATATCCAGAATCCATTTGTCTTTTGTAACTGTGCCAGTTTTTTGAAAATAAGGCCAGTTTTATGCCCAAAGGTGCTGCCATTATAGCTTTGTTTGGCAGGCATAGGGGGGAGGTCATTGTGTCTGTTTTCTAAATGACTGTGGTCTATCTTCTCCACCTCTTGGGGTTGGTGCTTGCCACTGTCTAGCTCTGTAAGATCCTTGAGTTTGTCCTCTACCCCTTGGGCGTATCTGCCCCTTTGAGGTCTGTCCATGGCTGGAAAGGACCAGTTTTTTGAAGGCCAGTTTCTGCTGAAGCGTGGAGGTTGCACCTGCAAGAAATCTTTAACCGTTTGCATAGATTTCGCTTTTTCCTCCATTTTCTTTAGTACCTCCTCAGCTTCAACTCCGAACAATACATCTTTTTGAAGTGGTACATCTAATAACTTTGCTTTGACATGATCTGGTAAGGTTTGCTCTGAGCCAAGCATGTCTACGTATGACAGACCCCGTGACAGCAGCTCTACACGAGGCCTCTAAAGCATCAAAACCACACTGCAAGGTATGTTTCCCCACTTGCTCTGCTCCATGCAACAAATCCTGCAACTCTTTCAAATCTGGTTGTCCTGTTTGTGTCATTTTGCTTTTCAGCTGAGATAACAAAAGCTGTTGGTACTTTAACATATGAAATTGACAGTTTAATGCCCTCATGGTTAAAGTGGCTGGTGTATACACATTTTCCCCCACCTTTCTAATGCTCTGGAATCTCTCTCTGAAGGTAAAGAGTTTTTAGCAGTAGAGGCCTTAATCCCCTTGGGACCCTGTGAAATTGTTTCTGGGTCAGCAGTATGGCTTTTATAAAGGAACTGGTGAGAATCAGGAACCCGGTTAATACCAGTCTGGTTTAACAGGGGATGGAGGTAAAGAGTCTGGATTAAGACTGGCTTCTGCATACACATCATCCAAAATATCTAAAACAGGAGGGATAGCCACGGGCCTACGCTGGGGGAGCAGTAGAAATTTCCTGAGCCTTTTCTTGGAATCTGAGTAATCTTGGCCTTCCCAGTGGAAGTGCTCTCTCAATGTATGCAGGGTTTCCCCAAAAGAGTAGTCCTCGGGGGGGAGACTGAGGGAATAGACTCCTCAGCATCAGACTCTTCAAAAGGGGAATAGGCGTAATCCTGGTCCTCAGAATGGTCTGAGGTAATAGAAGCCTGGTCTTAGGAAGGGTAGTCTTCCTCCAATCTGGGTCTTTTGTCTGAGGCGGGGTTGAGAACCCCTGATGAGAGTGATCAAATCCTCAGCCATTTTAAGCATCTGATTTTTAGGCATGGGGCCTTGAGAGGAGGTCTGAGGACCCTGTTTTTTAGTTTTCATTGCAGCTTTAGATTTAGTGAAGGATTTAACAGAGAAGGTGGTAGGCCTGAAGACGCCTTCAGAAATGGCAGGCCTCACTAAATTTTCAGTTTCCCCGCCAAGAGTGGCGTCGGTATCTGCTGTGGGAATGGAGACCGAGGAACCTGCGACTTCAGGTACTGAAGTCACCGGTAAAATAGTTTCATCGGTAGTCAGGGGCTGCGTAGGTGCCTCGCTGAGAACCAGAGAACCAGTAGTCGGCCTAAGCATGGTCTCGGTACTCGGTGCAGACCTCGGATGTCGGTCCTTATCTTTGCGTCTTTTGCCTAAAACTGGCGTCGGTGTATCTGACGACATGATATAATTAATTTTTTTGCCAAAATAATGAAGGGCGAACTCCGCCCAGTGCTTAATAGTGCGCTTGTTGAACCTAGCACAAAAAACGGCAGGCCGAGACGTTGTGGTCTGGCCCTAAGCAAGGTATACAGAAAGAGTGAAAATCCTTATGCGGTATTTGCTTCCCACAAGAAATGCAATTATTAACTTTGTCTGACATCGGTCTGAGGCAAGAAAAGTTTCCCCAATGGGGTACTTCGCTTTAAAGAAGACCTCGGCTGAAATACTGTTCATAAATCTCAGGAGCTGGCCGACCGGCACTTGCGAACTGCTTCTGCTTCGGGCACCGCGCGGCAAGAAAAACTGAAGAAAATGGCGTCAGCTGCCTCTTTTATACCCCTGCCGCACTGACGTCAGTGAAGAAGCGATGACAACCGACGCCGGACCTAGACTTTGGAATTCGGCTGACCGAGGACCCGCCTGATGGCAGGATAACCCAAGTGTGATGACTGCAGCTGTATGCACGATGAACATCTGGTTTTCCATGATGGGTGTAGCAAAAACGTGTGCAATGTCCTATCCATTTGGAAATGGTCTGTTTTGAGATAGCCTTTCCTTGTGATGCTGTAGCATAGGATACAAAAAGCTGGTTAGATTTTCTGAAAACCTTAGTTTTATCCAAGTAGTAACATAGTTGCCTGTGAATGTCCAAGGAATGCAGGAGTCTTTCTCCTCTGTTCTGTGGATTTGGAAAGAAGGTGGGTAAATGGATGGTTTGATTTAGAGCCACACTGGATACCACCTTTGACATAAAGGAGGGGTTAGTTCATAGAGAAACTCTGTCTTGATGAAAAATGAGGAAAGGCTGTACTGCCATTAGTGCCTGTAGCTCTGAGACTCTTCTGGCTGAAGTAATTGCTAGCAGCAGGGCAGTCTTCCATGATATAAACTTTAAGTCAGCTGAGAAAGCTGGCTCAAAAGGTGGTAGCGTAAGTTTTTCCAGAACAAAATTGAGGTCCCAAGTTGGTGTTGGCGCTCTCCTGGGAGGCCTAATGTTTTTGGCCCCTCTGAGATACTGCCTTAAAAGTTGATGTGAAAATAAGGGAGGATCCGTGTTGTAGTGAGCTGAAATAGCGGAGGCGTGGATTTTAATAGATGAAAAAGAAAGTCCTTTGTGTAACATCTCAGTTAAATATTGTAGAATCTGAGGTATGTCCGGCTGAAGGGTATTTTGGCCTTTAGCTTGGTTCCAGGTGCAAAATCTTTTCCATTTGTGTGAGTAGGCTTTCCTGGTGCTGGGCCTCCTGGCCTCCAGAATAACATCCATAACAGCTTGAGAGAGAGGAGCTGGCTGGTTGCTTAGGTGATTTGCCATGCAGCCAAATTTAAAGTTTTGAGCTGGCTGTGTAGCATCTGACTGCCTTGCTGTGTGAGCAGATGAGGAATTTGTGGTAAAATCCATGGTGAGCCCTGGGCCATGTTCCTTAATAGTAGGTACCAGTGCTGGCGTGTCCAGTCTGGGTTAATGAGTATCATTCAGGGTCTCTCCATCCTGACTTTCAGCAGCACCTTTGTGAGAAGGGGCAATGGAGGAAAGGCATATGCTGTCAGCATTTTCCAACTGAATGAGAGTGCGTCCACTTTCCAAGCTTGATGGTGAAATGTCCTTGTGCAAAATTTTGTTAGCTGATAGTTTTGGGGGTTGGCAAACAGGTCTATGTCGGTCTATGTCTGGGCACCCCCATTTTTGAGTTATCATTGCAAATACTTGTGGATCCAGTTTCAACTCGTGGGGATCCATGATGTTTCTGCTTAGGTCGTCTGCCAATGTGTTCTTTTTTCCTGGCAGGAATTGAGCTTGTAATTGAACTTGGTAAGCCATTGCTGTGTTCCACAAGGTCATTGCTTGCCTGCATAGAGGGTAGGAGTGTGCACCCCTTGATTATTTATGTACCATATTACTGTGGTGTTGTCTGTCCTTGTTATAAGCTGTCCTGGATGCAAGAGGTCCTTGAAGGCTGTCAGAGCATTCTGTACAGCTAGCATTTCTTTTTGACTGATGTGCAGATTCCTTTGATCTGCAGTCCATATGCCTTGAACGCACCATCCTGCCATGTGTGCCCCCTAGGCATAGTACGATGCATCTGTTGTCACAGTTTGCCTGGCTGGGGGTAAGGTGAAAGGCTGACCCTTGCTGAGGTGACATGCCTGTGACCACCATAGAAACTCCTGTTGAAGGCAGGGAATGAGAGGTATCATTGTTTCGAAGCTGTGGCTGTGTTGAGTCCATACGCTTTTTAGGTACCAATGTAATTTCCTCATATGCAGTTTTGCAAATGGTATTAGTATGCAAAGTGCCATGAAGCCCAAGACCTGCAGAATTTTTCTTGCAGGGAGTTGGGTCTTTGTTGCCATTGTTTTGAAGTACTGAGTTAGTTGCAGTTGTTTGTCTGGCATCAGATAAGCCATCTGGGCTGTTGTATTCAAGCTGGCACCCAGGAATGTCATATTTTGTGAGGGCACTAGTTTTGATTTCTTTTCATTTACTGTGTACCCTAGGCAACTTAGAAGGTGTTTTACAAAAGCCAGATGTTGTAAGAGAATGTCCTTGCTTTCTGCTTGGATGAGGCAGTCATCCAGGTATGGGTATATTTGAATTCCTCTTTGTCTGCAGTATGCAATTACTGGTGCCAGGCATTTTGTGAAGACCCTGGGTGCAGTAGATAAGCCAAAGGGCAGTGCAGAGAATTGGTAATGGGTTGAACCTGCAATGAAACAGACATACCTTCTGCAATTTTGTCTGATAGGGACATGCAGGTATGCCTCCTTGAGGTCCAACGTTACTAGCCAAGCTTTCTTGCCCAACATGGGAAGAAGCTGCTGTAGTGTTAGCATCTTGAATTTGGGTACTTGCAAGAAAGTGTTTAGAATTGAAAGGTCCAGAATGGGTCTCCAAGCATTGTCCTTTCTGGGGACTAGAAAGAGCCTTGAGTAAAATCCTTGGCCTTGCTCCTGTGTAGGTACCAGTTGAATGTCTCTCATGTCCATGAGAGCTGTAATTTGTTTTTCTGCCTCTGCCCGTTGATTTTGTGGCAGGTTTGGCATTCCTTTTATCTTTGGCAAGGTGTGGAAATGGAATCTGTATCCTTGTGAGATAATGTCTAGGACCCATTTGTCCTTTGTGACTATGCGCCAGTTGTCTGTAAAGAATGCTAATTTTCCTCCCAAGGGAGCTGCCAAGAGAGTTTTGCTTGGCAGTTTGAGGTTTAAGTCATTGTGTTTGCCTTCTAGTAGTTTGGGACCTGTCTTCTCCTCCCTTCTGTGTTGCAGTGCCCCATTGGTGAGGTGTGTAAGGGATTTGTGCTTGTCCTCTGCCCCTTGGGTGCCTGTATTTACCCCTCTGTGGTCTGTCAGAAGCTGGAAAGGACCACTTTTTTGTTGGCCAATTTCTGCTGAAGCGTGGGGGTTGTACCTGTAAGAAATTTTTGACCGTCTGCATACATTTTGCTTTATCCTCCATTTTCTTTAAAACCTCTTCTGCTTTAACCCAAAATAAGACATGCTGCTGTAAGGGTGCATCTAGTAACTTTGCTTTAACATGATCAGGCAGAGTTTGTTCCTTTAACCAAGCATGCCTACGTATAACAGACCCAGTAACAGCTGCTCTACAGGAAGCTTCCAAGGAATCAAATCCACATTGTAAAGTATGTCTGCCCACCTGTTCAGCTGCATGTAACAGATTCAGCATTTCCTTGAATTCAGGCTGTTGAGGGTGCGTGCTCATCTTTTGTTTTATTTGAGACATTAGGAATTGCTGGTATTCAAGCATGTGAAATTGACAATTTAGTGCTCTCATAGCTAGAGTAGCTGAGGTGTAAACCTTCTTCCCCCCACCTGTCTAGTGCTCTGGAGTCCCTTTCAGAGGGTACAGGATTTTTAGCCATAGAAGCCTTAGCCCCTTTGGGACCCTGGGAGATTGTCTCTGGGTCAGCAACAGGGCTTTTGTAAAGGAATTTGTGCGAGTCAGGCACTCTATAATATCTATCTGGTTTGGCTGGAGCAGGAGGCAGAGAGTCTGGATTTAGACTAGATTCTAAGTAAACATCATCCACAATGTCTAAAACTGGAGGGATAGCAAGTGGTTTGTACTGGGGGAGTAAAAGAATCTCTCGGAGCCTTTTCTTTGAGTTGGAGTAGTCCTGACCTTCCCAGTGGACATGTTCCCTCATGGTGTGTAAGGTTTCCCCAAAGGAATAGTCTTCAAGGGGAGAAGCAGAGGGAATGGAATCTTCAGCATCAGAATCTTCATAAGGGGGAAAGGAGTAATCCTGTTCCTCAGAGGAGCGTGAGGAAATAGACACTTGATCAGAGGAGGCATAATCCTCCTCTTGTCTAGGCCTTTTGTCGGGGGGGGGGGGCCCTTGATTAAAGAAATAAAATCTTCAGCCATTTTAAGCATCTGTTTCTTAGGCATGGGGCCTTGAACTGGAGACTGATGTGCAGTCTTTTTTGGTTTTAGAGGAGTCTTAAGCTTAGCATAAGATTTTATGGTGAGAATAGTCGGTCTGAAGACACCTTCTGAAACCGAAGGTGTTTCCACAGCACCGGCTTCTCCTCCTGCAATGTCGTCGGTAGGGCCTAAAGAAAATGGCTGTATCGGCCTAGAACTCTCTGCTTGAGAATCCGAAGTGGTCTGGGGTTCCAATTCGGCGGTCGCCAGGGGCTGCGTAGGCGTCTCACTGAAAACCGGAGAACCGGTGACCAGCCCAGCCGAGGCCTCGGAGTCTGGCTTGGATCTAGGCTGCCTGTCTTTATCTTTGTGTTTTTTATGCACGCCGGTAGTCGGTTGCTCCGATGGCAATAGTGTAATAAAATTTCCTACCAAAGTAGTGTCATGCGAAATCAAAGCGTTGGTTTATAGTTCGCTTATTGAACCTAGCACAAAACAGACAACCAGTGACGTTGTGGTCTGGGCCTAGGCAAGGTATACAATAAGAATGAAAGTCCTTAGGAGGTATTTGCTTCCCACAAGAAATGCAATTGTTAACTTTTTCTGACATCGGACTGAGGCAAGAAAAGGTTCCCCAACGGGGTACTTAGCTTTGAAGACTTCGGACTGAAATTCGATTTGAAAATCTCAGGTGTCGGCCGACCGGCACTTGCAAACTGCTTCTGCTTCGGGCACCGCGCGGCAAGAAAGACTGAAGAAAATGGTGTCGGATGCCTCTCATATACCCCTGGCGCACTGACGTCAGGGAAGAAGCGACAGCAACCGATGCCGGACCAAGACTTTGGAATTCAGGCTGACTGCGGGACCACTTGATGACAGGATAACCCAAGTGTGATGACTGCAGCAGGGTAACACGATGAACATCAGGAGTTTTGCAAACTTCCTTTAGTTGAAGTTTGCAAGCACTGGGACTGTGCAAATCATACATTCTCTGAATTATGGAGATGGAAAAGATGGGGGAGGTGGAACAGGGGTAACTTTCCATCTTCTTCCTCAAGTTTGCATGACCTCGTACAAGGTACATTTAGAGATTGGGTGTGGGCTCATCACCATATTGGTAGGTGCAAAAAATTCTGTGTCTGTGTTTTGCAACCTCAAAAGCATCATCGTTTTGAACCTTTATACTAATCTTGTCAACCAAATGTCACATACTTAATCATAGCAAACCGTGAAGCCATCGATGCAATATTAAAATAAGTGGTCTGCTAGTTTTGTATTATTGCCATTCCTAGTGGTATAGTGACCTGAAGGTCATGTCCAGAGACTGATCAAATCCATACTTATTAATGATCTAATTTACATTGTTGCTCCAGCATTTTTTTTTCCTGAAGGTCTGATAGGAGCATCTTACCTGGGTCTACCTTCCACTAGCCCTCTTTAGTTCCCTCCACTCCATTTGGCCCTGTCATCACTTTATCCTTATCCTCTCTCTCTCACACAGTCTTACCTCATTGCTTTTAATTAAGTCATTCATGCTTTCATCATTGCCTGTCATTAACTTCCTCCTTGCCTATTCTTGACTTGGCCTACTAAACAATATACTTCCATCTGTGCCATTTGCCTTCACTGCAGCCATCATACTAAGGCCTTATTGTCTGCCTGTATGTGAATGATTCCCCAATGCCTTGTGCTCATCCTCCATCCATAAATGCTGTATTTCGATCATGCCCAACATTCATAACTTCCAAAGAGATCCTTCAAACACATCTCCAACCCACATCTTGGGCACCTACCACAGAGTCACTATTCTCTTCCACTAATTCATTTCTACTTGTACCTGAATCCTAATAGTATACTTCTTACTTACTGTGAGCTGTTATAAAGCTCAACAGGTTTATGCCATTCCAACCACTCTTCTACACTTGGCATTAAGGCCTCCTTTTAGTGTACTGTCCATTATGATGCATCATGCCTTTCCTACTACTTCCCCTGGTCTCTCTCTACATAGTTAATTTCCAGACGGTGTCTGGCAAGACTAAATGAACAAAACTCTAGTAAATAAGAAGCCTAATACAGGGCATTACACTGATCCGCCTTATTAGAAAAGAGATTTTAGTTTTCAACTTAACTCCTTGGCCTGGCCCTTTGGGTTTACACTGCATAACTGCATTAGGCCGCATACAGCCACAAAGTCTTGCTAGTTTGCCATTTTATGATCACACACAAATACTGGGCAGATCAACATATGTTACTTCTAGCCTTCAGTTTCATCTTGTCAGTAGATGTTATTAGCTTGTGGGGAACTTCTGCCTGATAGGAGCTCAACAACTTGTGGCCTCCTACAATGATCCCTACCAAAGTCTCTGCCATTTATGCCTGGAGCTTGCCCACTGTGAAGGTCCCATGCAGCCGGCACACAGCTGTAGAGGAAAATTAAAACCATCTAATTCATGCTGATGTCTAATAAGAAAGGCTTTAATGCCTGAATGTCTCTCCAAACACCATCATATTGGGAGACTTCAACTACCCAAACAGACTGGGAACATTACTCAAGCCCCAACACCCTAGCCCAAAGGTTCCTAGAATTCATACACTCATGCAATGGAACAACTAGTCACCACTCCCACAAGAGGAGATAATATACTAGACCTGATCATCACAAACATGGGGACAAAATGCTCCACACCGGAAGCATACCCCCTCATTGGTGAGATCAGACCATAAATTAATCTCACTGGAAATCCACATCCCGCCCCCACCCCCTGCACAAAAGACCACAGTGAAGAACTTCTCAAAAGCCGATGTTACACTTCTTAAGACTGAAGTGGTATCCTTCAAGGCCCCTGGGCCAATGGAAACCACAACCCACACCGCTGAATCCTTCATAGATGCCTTCTACGGGCACCTTCAAGAATGCATGGATCATGCAATCCCTAATAAAACCAAGACCCATTCCCCCAAAGGTAGGTGCCCTGTCTGGTGGACCCCAGCCATTAACAAACTTTACAACAGGAGGAGGAAGCTACTACATGACAGAGCAAAATCCCTAAAAGGGAAGGCATCTCTGATCAGTACTAGCAAGAAACTACGATCACTCATAAAATACTCCAAGGCCAACTTCGAGAGAAAAATCGCAAAAGACAATCACAAGGCCTTCTTTAGCTATGTTAGAAACCTGGGTGGAAACTCCCAGATATGCTCAGTTAGTCCAAAATGACACAAAATACACTGAACCCACAGACATTGCCAACATTCTGGCAGACTGGTTCAGTGCAAATTTCTCTGCCCCCTCCCCCCCAAAAGGAGAAATATCTATCCCAGCAGAGTGTAGCCTCCCTAACATCTCAGATGCCCAGGTGAGAGCCGCCCTCGCCAAAGCTAAAAACACAGCATCAATGGGACCGGACGGTGTCTCGGGCTGCGTGTTACATGAACTCCAAGAGGAACTAAACCCGCACATAAGGCTGCTGTTTAATCTTAGCCTTACTACAGGATACATACCCAAAGAGTGGCGTACAGCAACAGTGGTCCCACTCCACAAAGGCTGTGCTTCTACGAACCCTAAAAATTACCGCCCCATAAGCTTGACAAGCCTGGTCTGCAAAGCTATGGAAAGGATCATTATGGAACTCATAAACAAAGACATTGGGGACCTACAGACATTGGATCCTACCCAATTTGGTTTTGTCAAGGGCAGATCCTGCCTTTTGAACTTGGTCGACTTTTTTGAAACAGTCAGTAAGGCCATTGATGAGGGTAAGGCAGTTCACACAGCCTACCTTGACCTTGCAAAAGCCTTCGACACAATACCCCACTCGGGCATCATAGACAAACTCACCAGCTTAAATGTAAACTCATATGTCACAAGATGGGTTGCAAACTGGCTCAAGGACAGAACCCACAAGGTCAGAATTGCTGTAGCCATGTCAGACTCTAAGCCAGTCACAAGCAGTGTCCCACAGGGCTCAGTCCTGGGACCCCTCTTGTTCGGCATTTATTTTTCCGAGTTGCAAGCAAACATAGGAGGATTGTGGCTGACAAAGTTCGCAGATGACTGCAAACTGGGCGCCATAAATGATACTCCAGCGGACACAAGCATCCTTCAGAGAGGCCTCACAGAAACGGATAATTGGTGCCAGAGCCATGGCCTTAAACTGAATGCCAAAAAATGTATAGTCATACCCTTTGGGAAAAACAAGGTACCCACAAATTACCACATAGGTGGTAATCCATTAAGTACAGAAGAGATAATCAGGGACCTAGGGACCCAAGTTGACAGTAACCTCTCATTTGACACTCACATTGCCAAGGTGGTTAGGAAGACCTTCTATATTGCCCACCTTATCAAAAAGGGATTCACATCATCAAGAGAGGTCATTGTGCCCCTGTACTCTTCTCTTATCAGGCCCATGATTGAGTACAATGCCCCATTTGGGATGTATCTTACCCGACACTTGCAGCAGTTGGAAAGACCCCAAAAGTTCCTCACCAAGAGGATAAAGGGTCTCAAACATATGTCATATGCTGCCTGGCTGAAGAAACTCCAGCTCTATTCAGTCGCATACCGCCTACTCAGAGGTGATCTATGCCTGACGTACAAGGCCATGTCCAATCCAGAATTAATGGACATGCTCCACCTCAGAAAATCCAAATCCATCAGAGCCACGAGAGCAAAAGATTTGAACCTCAACACAGAAATAAATAGGACGTGCTGGAGGGACAGATTCATAACCCAGAGGCTCCCTACACTCTGGAACGGAATCCCAGTCCATGTTAGGCAGAGCCCCTCACTAACTCTCTTCAAGAGAAATCTTGACGAGTGGATGGGAGATCGTAGGTTTACACCGGGGGTCATCTCTGTGTCACTACTAGACAGAGGCACAGTAAACTAAACCCTAAATGGGCGTAGTATTCTCATCCCGAGGGTGGCGAAAGCCACACACACACTCTGGCTAGGCTTGTAAATGCCCTAGGACAGATAGCCTAGTACGAACCTATGAACCTAAGTTTCTGCTGAAATCCTTTCTTCTTGCTTTTAATGGCTTCTTCTAGTTGCCACTGGATTTGCTCTATATTCATCTTCCTCTGTGCCTATTTCACCATTAACCTAGTCATGCTAATCAAAAATATCACACAAGCAGACAAGTGTCCAGAGACAATGACTTGTGTGCCATCATAATCTGTAACAGAATGGGTGGCAAGAGGAAATTTAAAACAGCCCTAGTGTCCCAATGTGGTATACTGAAAGAAACTAAATATGAATTTATTGTAGATTTAATAATTCTATTATAATCGCTACTTGATTTATGGAGCACGTGACATGGCATCTTAGTGAAAAATATAGACATAACAGTACCATTGTCTGTGCTAGTCTCACCCTTTTTTATGTCATAGCTTGATATATGACATCATATAGTGTAACATCTGGTATTACTGGCCAACGGCAGTCATCAGTGAATTACCAGAAAAATAAACTTTCATGAAAGACAGGGAGAAAACAACTGTCAAAATCAAGGACAGGTGAGAGAGAAAATTGTAGTGATTCAGCAATGCTATTTGAAAATGGACCAAAAAGTGACCACTGGAGGACTCTGTCAGTGAGGGTTTATAGGTAGGTACTAGGATATCGGCACAAGGGCCTAAGTAAACTTAGCCAACAAGGCTCCCCCGGCTTATGCCACCCAAGAAAGTTATTTTCCTGTGCCCCTGTCGAGCATAGCCACAGAAGTGATCCCCGGGGTGTATTTTCTATTTCCCATCCACTCGTCAAGATTTTTCTTGAAGAGTGCTAATGAGGAACTTTCCTTGACATAGATGGGTAACTTGTTCCAGAGTATAGGAAGTCTCTGGGACAGGAATCTATCCCTCCAGCATGTCCCGTTTACTGTGGTGACAAGGTTAAGTTTCCTAGAGCATGTAGCTCGGAGGGACTGGGATTTCTTTAGGTGTAGCATGTCCAACAGCTCTGGGTTTGACATAGCTTTATATGTTAGGCAGAGATCACCTCGGAGTAGGCAATATGCTACAGAGTAAAGCTGGAGTTTTTTGAGACGGTCAGTGTAGGGAATCTGTTTGAGGCCAGTAATCCTCTTTGTGAGGTACTTCTGTGGCCTTTCCAGCTACTGCAGATGTCTTGTGAGGTACATCACAAAAGGGCCACTGTACTCTATAATGGGTCTGAGTGCCAAGTAGAGGGGAACAATGACCTCTTTTCCTGGATGAGAACCCTTTTATGATGAGGTGTACCATGTAGAAGGATTTCCTGACTACTGTGGCGATGTGATTATCAAAGAAGAGACTAGTGTCCACCTGGGTCCCAAGGTCTCATCACACATTCAGCGTGAAGTAGACTGCCGCCTATGTGGTAGTTCATGGGTACTGAGTTTTTACCAAAGGGGATGACAATGCACTTTTTGGCATTGAGCTTGAGGCCATGGCTCTGACACCAGGCATCTGTCTCAGTGAGGCCCTTCTGTAGGATGTCCACATCATTTGGGGACTCAACTATGGCTCCTAGTTTGCAAACATCTGCGAACTTTGTTAGCCAAAGGCCATCTGTGTTAGCCTGTACTTCAGAGAAGTAGATATCAAACAGGAGAGGTCCCAGAACTGAATCCTGTGATACTCCACTTGTCACTGGTTTGAAGTCTGATTTGGAGTCTGCAACTTTTAGTGTGGATTCTGTCAGTGAGCCAGTTGGCAACCCATCTTGTGACATAGGGATTTATACCTAGTTTAGTGAGTTTAGCTATAATTCCAGAATGGGGGATGGTGTTGAAAGCCTTGGTAAGATGGTATTTTTCCATTTTTAAAAAGGGTGCGCCATACAGGTAGCTAATGATCAAAGATGTGACATAATGAAGATTTTCAGATCAAGAAATACAGTGCTGGTGGATGGTTTGCCCAGACTTAGACCCTTGACTCAGTACCTCATTCCAGATTACTTGCCAAGACGAAGGGACTAGGAATCAGGCAGAGGCTTAGAAGGTGAATCAGGAAATAGCTATACTGGGGACTTTGAGAGGTCTTGGTAGAGGCTGCTCTGGCAAGGGAGTGATCACTGAAATGTGCATAGAATGACTGCTAGAGCTTTCACTGCTCAACACATTTCCTTTTGATAGACCACAAGGAATGAGAGTAACAGGCTAAACAGTTCTAGACGACAAAAATTATGGCAACAGACCTAGTTGGACAAAATATGGACAGTGACATGGAAATTATCATGAGGTGGGTCCAAAAGGGCCAACTGAAATCTAGGTAAGTGAAAAAAAATCTACATTTGAATGCAACAATTCGAGTATCACCAAGAAGTTAAGAATATGAAGCCTGCAGATATGGTGGTCAAAAGATAGAGTAGTCCTCATAGCAACTTAGAATCACCAGGCAAAGTTCATGCAGTAGGAGCAGCCAGCTAAATAGCTGGACAAAATGTACTACTGGGCACAAACCATACAAAAAATTACTGTACCCCACATCATGAAGGCCATATATGAAATAATGTCCATGGTTCTGAAAATCCTGTTGTTCAAGGAACTTGAAATGAAGACCACAGAACAGAATGGATGGAAAGGCATACAAACAAACAGTGATAGGATTTGTACCTGCAGGAAATAAAATGGAAAAAAATGACATGAGTGCATAAGATTCTACATGGTAAAAACCTGTTGGAAGGTACTTATTTTTAAGTAGAATAATATTTTTTCTGAATGAGAGCTATGGATTCTGAGTTAGCTGATTGAGAAATGGTTCTCTTTGCGCAACTTTAGGTGTAGTGTAAAGCTTTTTATGAATAACATTTTTGTCATATGTGGGGCAATCACACCAAATTGGCAGTTAATGAGGAAAATGTGGTTTCCTGACCGCCTTTTTGTAACTAGAACACATAAAAAGACATGCATGTTTAGTTCAATTGTTGCTAAAAAAAAAAACCCAGTAGTCTCTCGATTATCTGAAACTCCAATTATCTGAACGCAGTCTTCCAAAGTTTTTGGGTAGCAAAATTATAAAGTCAATATGTAAACGTTACAAGTATTCACTTGTGCATGTTTTTTTGAGCTTGTAGCCTGCTCATGTGTGAAAATATTCTTTAATTGCCCACAAGAATCACTGAATGGCTGAAGTGTATTCCCTGTGTGCAGAAAAAACGAGATTTTAGAAGTTCAATCTGGTTCAATTATATGTTTATCAGAACAGTTTGATTACCCGAACTACCCTAGGTCCCAATTAGTTCGGATAACCAGCTCTCTACTGTATATGCACATTTGACAGCAGTGAGCACCTCATTTAATGAAACAGAGAAATGAAAGTCTGAATCAACAATGTTGTACATTAAGAAGGAAGAATAAAAAGTGAGTCATTGTACAGAATTGACTAAAATCTGCTGCATCCGAAGCAGACAAGAAAATGAAGACAAACAAGCCAAGATAACCATCAAGCATGTTACAACTAATAACCAAGTTAACAAACAAAAAACATGCCAGAATGTGGAACACTCAGATTGTTTTACTAAAATTAAGTGCTTTCGAAGGAGTGGCAAAATGCTTTGATTTTGTGAGAGGCGCTTTAAAATGCCACCCATAACAGATTGCCTGATTTTCTAATCCCAACCTGGGTCATCTACTTCAACTGAGGGTCATTTTAGCAGCTTGCACAATGTCTTTCCAGGTGTGTTATAATGTATTGCATGTAAAGTTTAAAAAAAAGTCACATCCCATACCTAATTAAATACTAAAAAATCATAACAGAACCTTCTTTTTAGTATGAACAAAAATAAATACTTCTAAATGTCAATAATTGTTTAACATCTACTTATAATTTTGCTGAATATAATTTCAATATGCTGGGTATGGAAACCTGGTCATTGAAACCCTGGTGCTTTTGTGGCATTCAACTCTGATATAAAAAATAAATAAAAATCTTTTAAAATCAATGCATTGGTTTTAAAGGATTTTTATTCTTTTACATTGGAGATGGTTGAAAAGAACCTGAGGCGTGGTATGTTGGGGAGTAGACTGGAGTACAGGGAATTAGTCTGACAACTGAAGTTGAATGCCACAAAAGCAATATAAAGTGTGTATGCCTCCTAAGAAAATGGCACCACACCAAAATGGTCTCATTTTACTGCCGTAGCTTACTGGAACAGACTCCATCTCCCCACGACTCTGAATTATTTAAAATGAGTATTGAAGATGAATGAAGAAGATGGCATCATGCTTTTTTTATTTTAATTAGAAAAATCTCACTTTGTACAAATGATTGCTTTCAAAAGGAAACAAAGACTGTGTGGATAAAGTGACTTGTTCGGAGCTGCACTCCTTATAAGTTCACATACAGGAATGAAACCCTGGACTACAGCATAAAATTTGTTAACAGCTCAGTAGACTTTACCCTCTGAGCTAGACTGACATGCCGCCAGCATCAAGTTACAAAATCTAGTGACCGTTTCAAAATCTGCAGGTAATTAGTACATAGTATGAAGACTGCTCAAACAGAAAGGGAGACCAACTACAAATATCAAGGGAGGGAAGGAACTGTGACGGCAGTGGACTTTATGAAGGATGACGGGAGCTACACTCAACAGGCATACCTACATAAATGAGCAGATGATGAAAAGCAGGCCTGTGTCAGTTCTAAAATCATCCATGCTCAAATACGACTACTAAATGAAAAGAAGTAGGTTATAGTCTAGTGACAACAGTTAATTTACAAAAGTACCTTAGAACTGCAAGTGGGGGTTACAGAAACTCCTAAGAAATTTGTTGCACATTTCCATTAAGCAAATTATTACAGTAAAATATTAAGCATACATTCATAGTAACACACTGACAGATGGGTGCAGCTCCTTGTGTCAAAGTGACGTTTTCACGGAGAGTGAAAAAGAATGTGCAATTGTTTAAAAATCACCTGCTTTGCAGACGGATGTTTAATGTTTTTCATGGGTGGCAGTGGATCACTATAAAATTGACTACTTTAAATTTCAATGGAAGGTTATGCTTCCTGACGGATGTATAGAAGCTACAGTGACTGGTCATTATACCTTTACTTGCAGACTTGTGCTGCACAAAAGACATGCAATTTCTTGTGCTTTTACACAATCTGCAAATGTACCCCAGTTTTCCATGTAATTATTAGATCTACCCTTTGTGCAGCTATGGGAGAGGTATAACATTTTTTGTAAAAAACATACAATATCAAAAAATTGTACTATATTCCTAGTCTAACTTTGCTGTGGTTTTATTTTTTGCTGTTATAGTTTATTGATAACATACACAGGCTGTACTGATAACTGCCTTTCATCAAAGAAACAACACTTGTGGCTTAAACAAGTTTCAGAAATTAACAGAATTAATGATTATAAATACAGAAAGTCTAAAACACATGACCTACACAAGCAATAGTACATGCAACGTACTAACAAAATTAGTTTCATTGGATTACTAGTAATTAAAGAGAGCTGCAATGGTAGCCAGAAGGTTAATAATGTGCAAGGTTTCAAAGGCTCCAACTACTCAGAGCAGTACATTTCCTCTAACTTCCAATAACCTCAAGAAAGTAAACATTGCTCAAATGATGAAAGTAACATCATTTGTGTGTGACTGTAAACACAGTTCAGTTACTAATATGCATTTCTCACCACTACAAGGACAGTAGTTAAGTCACAGTTCAAAATGACTTTGAGTAATAAATTACTATCTTGTGCGACAATGTGATAAAATGTTTCAGCTAAACCTATAAAGCTGTGTTTACATGAGGTATGCC